>NW_028261387.1:79074992-79194992 GCF_051295495.1 Thamnophis sirtalis
AACAATGTAAAAAAAGCAACCAACCAACAAAACAACCTTCTAGATAAACTCAGGTTTCTGTGCTGTTGCATATTCTATGAATTCCCCTTGTGTTGCTCCCAAGCTGAAGAATGCATGTCTCTGGGAGCGTCTTTCACCCATTCTCCAGAAGTGTTATTCAGCCAGTTTGGACCGGTTCACCTGAACTGGTAGTGGAAATCGCGGATAGGTCTGCCCACCCTCCCCGGTTCCATGCTGTTTTATTTAGGCACATTTTTGAGGCCAGGCACATGCGTGGAAGGTGTGCAAGAGAGCAAAGCACATGTGCAGAAGGCCAGGTGAATGCATGAAGCGAGTAGGTGCGTAAGCGGAAAACCGGTGGTAACAAAATGTGAAATCCACCACTGCCATTCTCCCTCTGCTTTTAGGAGCAAAGACAAGATTCTCCTCTTCAGTCAAACCTTTAAGTTTCAGTCCATTTTTTAAGATGTTATTTATTCTTTCTTACTCACTGCCTTGAGTACCCTTGTGCATAATACAAATTAGATTCAGGGGAGGAAGAAGAGGAGAAAAAAAGAGGAGATAATTATTTTCTTTATAATAGGGAAGCTTACCTGTTCTTCCTAGTTCTTCTGGATTTGATTTCAAACCTGCCACCTTGCTTATGTACTTATCAAAGTCTATGATGAAGGACATATTGATAAACAGAGGGGAAATCAATAAAAGGAATCTATCCCAATCCAAGGAAGTCATTGTATTTGTAAGGAAGTTTCCAACTTTTTTATGGCCGGTCCTGGGGAATAAGTTCCAGCACATTGTTGATATTCATTTGTTTTTCCTCCAGGTTTTCCTGAAACGAAGTATTCAGATGAAAGATTTAGCTACCTGAAACCATTTATTTTGGTAGCATTTCCACCATTAACCTTAGATCATCCTATAAAGACAGCCGGAAAAGAAACAAATAAACACATCTCATTCATCATGAAGTGTGATAATGGAATGTTTTACAAACAGGCAAAATGCTTTTCTTTTGAAAGGAAACACTGCAATTTTTAACACTGCATATGCAGAAATTCCCCAGGCGATTCAGGAAAGCAAAGTTATATATATATAGGTATCAAGGTGTTTTCATGACATCCTATTAACGGCTGAGAGACATTGCCGGAGGGACTCTTGATGTCATCAGAGCATTTTAAAGAGGGAACCAAGGAATGAGTTAGGGGAATCTTAATGTCAACATTGAAGCATATTCTTCCATTAATTTGCTCTCAACAAGAGATGACGATACTTATATATCTATGTATCTCTATTGAGGGGGAGATAAAATACAAATCTGCTCAAGGAGAAGTTCACTTGTTTTTGGCATCTCCTACCTCTTTGATCTTTCTTTCTCTCCACAAAGGAAACCATTCCTGAAGACAAGGTAGTCTTCCAGAAAGGACTGTGGTAGGCACAGAGAGGTTTGCAACAGGGTGAGAAATTTATGAGAATCCAATGGGACCAGCCCTACCAGGAAGCAAAATGAGATTTAATTCCCCCTGCCTCATCTGGTATAATAATGTGGCTGCCTATGGTGATGAATACCACTTTATAATGTTAATGAAGTGTTAACACCACTTTATAGTGCCTTGGTAAGGCCACACTTGGAATACTGCATTCAGTTTTGGTCACCACAATGTAAAAAAAATGTTGAGACTCTAGAAAGAGTGCAGAGAAAAGCAACAAAGATTATTAGGGGACTGGAGGCCAAAACATATGAAGAACAGTTGCAGGAACTGGGTATGTCTAGTTTAATGAAAAGAAGGACTAGGGGTGACATGATAGCAGTGTTCCAACACCCTGGCCCCATCTCTGCCTCCAATGCAGAGCACTCGTCATAGCCTTCCCCTGACTCCAGGACTGGCTCATGTTCCTCCCCAACCTCCTCACTGTCTGAATCTTCTGCCAGCTCCACTGGCTGCTGGCAGGACACAACAAATGCACCCTGTTTGGGTGCAAGGGAAGCTACATTTTTTGTCCACCCTAACATTTGGAGTTCCAAACCTGTTGTCAATGTTGAGCATTTCTGCAAACAAATAGAGATTCTATGTCGGAAACAAATAAACAAGAGCCAGACTTCAAGTGTGTTCAGGTTTAAAATAATACGAAGCCATTGGTTGCCATCTAATCAATGTGTTGCATGGTGCAATGATCAAAGTGCTCAGACTGGTGCTGGGAAGACCAAAATTCTAGACCTTCATCAACCATAGACATTCACCGGATGACCTTTGGCCCAGCCACACTCTCTCAGCTCAATCTATCGCACAGGATTTTTGTTGTGGGGAAAAATTGGATGAGAGTACTCACTACCCCACCTTGATCTCCAAACTTATTAACTTTAAGACTTGTAGACTTCAAATCCCTAACTAGTTTTTTGGGGTTACAAACCTATTGTTAATGTTTATATATGCTAGCAGACAGAGAGACAGACGGGCAGATGAATGGACAGACGGATGGATGGATGGACAAATGGATGGATGGATGGATAGATCACAGATGGACAGACAGACAGATCAAGGTGGTGTAGATACATGTCTGTCTTTTGTTTTTTAGGTAGGCATCTAGGCTAGTATTCTTCATTGAAGAGTTGCCTTGTGGTAATTTGAAAAACTGGACATGGTGGCTATTAAGCGGGTAGAGAACAGATGAGAAGAATTGACTCATCTCCTCTCCACTTGGTGTCCTTGTTAACTCTTTCCTCTCAGTCTCTGCATATGTCACCTCAGATGCTACACACAGGCACCCAGATATATCACAGTAAATCAGGGGTTCCTCATCCCTAGGTTGTGGACCACTATAGGCCATGGCCTATTCGGAATTGGGCCACACAAATGGCTGGCTGGAGTGCATGTGCACATATGCAACTTAACTTGCATGAGTGACAGGCTGACGAGCACTTGCGCACATGTGCGCTGGCACACCGCTCATAAAAGTCAAGCTCTACTGGCCCACCACTTATGCAAGGGCTGCAGGTGTACTACTTGTGCAGCCTGGTTCCCCCTCTCCCCACCCAGCTGGACCACTAATCCCCAAAGGCTGCTGTAAATAATGAGTTCCATTAATCCCATTTATACCTTTAAAATAAATGTCGAACTAAACAAAAAGAAGAAAAGGGATTATGGGGGAGGCAAAGCAAGTAGAAAAATGTGGGGAATAAAGTCTGAGTGCATAAACTGAATAACTAAAACTCTTCAGTTCAAGGTGATATTATAAGGGGTTTCCAATGTCAAAAACATGTTCTTTGGAATTTGGACTATATTTTACAGTATATACTGTGAAAAACGGAACAACTTGTTCTTCTTGTAATGGAACTTATTCTCAACTTCTTTTTTTTTCCAATGCCATAATTAGAAAGCATCAGGGTATTTTTCCCCCCTGCCTTTCTGATAGTTCAGCTTTCACAGTCATAGAGTACATTAAAACTGAGGAAATCATAGCCTTGATGGTACTCGTTGTAGTCAGTTTGATGTCTCTGAATTTTAATTTTTTTATCTAGGTTTTTCATGGACTTTCTCTCAGGACTATGTGCAGAGCCGAGGTGGCGCAGTGGTTAGGGTGCAGTACTGCAGGCCACTTCAGCTGACTGTTATCTGCAGTTCAGCGGTTCAAATCTCACCGGCTCAAGGTTGACTCAGCCTTCCATCCTTCCGAGGTGGGTGAAATGAGGACCTAGACTGTGGGGGAAATATGCTGACTCTGTAAACCGCTTAGAGAGGGCTGAAAGCCCTATAAAGCGGTATATAAGTCTAACTGCTATTGCTATTGCTATCTTTATTGCATGGTAACAATTACCAGTGCTGTGTATTTTTGAGCCTAAAAAGTCAAGTTCAACTTCTCTATTTTAGATTAGGATTGCTTTTGCTGATGTTCTTTACTGCTGCTGTTGTCTTTCTCACTTCCAAATTTTCTCTGTTGGCAATGTAAAAAAAACTCAAAGCGTCATTGATTCATATAATTTGGTCCTGTAAATCACATGGAATATATATTTAATGTATATAGATAGATTTATGAGGATTTTTAATGTTGAAGATTGTGTTAAATTATATCTTGAAACATCAGAATCTAACTATTTTGGGAAGAGTTATGGCTGTTTCTCAGAATATTATTTTAAGGAAGTAGAAAAGGAGCAATATTCCTGATATAACGGATTGTATTAATCATTGCTGGGGAGAAATTTTGCAATTAAGATAAACTTTTTACCCAGAATGTTATTTTTGTTTCAGACAATGTCTGTTTTGATAACTGATGTACCGTTGAAACAATGGCAGGAGGATGTATCAAAATTTATACTTCAAGGGAAGAATATCAGCAATTACATAATATAAGCAATAGGGAGAAAGCAGAACTATTTAACTCATATATTTTTTTTGCAACTGTCTTTACACAAAGGGAAAAAACAGTCCAAAAACAGTCCAGTCCTATCAAAAACAGCACAGCAAAAAACAGATTAGGAACACGTTAAAATGGGGAAGAAAATGGTAAGTGAGCACCTGTCTACCGTAGAAGAGTTCAAATCACCGGGACCAGATGGATTATACCGCAAGGTTCTGAAGGAACTGGCAGATGAGATCTATATTGAACTATATCTTTCAAAGATCCTGAAACATTGTGGAACTGCCAGAGGACTGGAAAAGAGCTAATGTAATTCCCATCTTCAAAAAAGGGGAAAAAAATAGATCCAGGAAACCACAGACCTGTCAGCCTGACCTCAGTAACAGGGAAGATTCTGGAAAAGATAATCAAGCAACGAATCAGTGAATACCTAGAAGCAAACAAAGGAGTAACCAAAAGCCAATGTGGATTTGTCAAAAACAGATCATGCCTAGACTAATCTTATTGCATTCTTTGGGTGCTTAGATCGGGCCCATGGGCTGTCCTGGAGGAGCTGAGGTGGCGCAGTGGTTAAATGCAACACTGCAGGCTACTTCAGCTGACTGCAGTTCTGCAGTTCGGCTGTTCAAATCTCACCGGCTCAGGATTGACTCAGCCTTCCATCCTTCCAAGGTGGGTAAAATGAGGACCCGGATTGTTGGGGGCAATATGCTGACTCTGTAAACCGCTTAGAGAGGGCTGAAAGCCCTATGAAGCGGTATATAAGTCTAACTACTATTGCTATTGCTATCATCTGCAAGCAGAAACGGAGCTTGTGAGAGCCGCGACATGAGCGATGTCATGCTGGCCACACCCACTCTGCTCACGCCTATTCTGCCCCCCCAAGGTCAAACACAACCCTCATGCAGCCCTCAATGAAATCAAGTTTGACACTCCTGTGTTAGTCAGTCTGTTCTTAAAGTGTGGAATAAATATAAATTCAGCTTTTGTCCAAATACACCTTGATGGCTTTCAGCACAAGAAGCATTTTATGGATGAAAAATAGTAAGTAAACATATACGGTTATCTTCCTGAGATGTATTAGAATTTTCTCAAGAGGATTGCAAAATGAAATCAAGAGAAGATATAACAGACAGCTCTCCTTGTCAATGGTTTTCTTATGCACAATTAGCAGAAAAGTTTAAACCAGATAAAAGATGTTACGATTTTGAACACGGTAAGACTGAATTTAAAATAGAATTATGTACTAATGATGGACTCACGATTGCTAAAATGTACAAACTTTTACTGAAATATGAGAAAGAAGAACAAGTGAAAGAATGTGAAATAAACTGGTCTAAATGATTTCATTATAAATGGATCAAATGGGAAAATATGTGGTTCAAGAAACTGAAATTTATATTATGTTCTAGCCTTAAAGAGAATGTATCACAGGCATTTCTCACCAGAGAAATTGTCTACAATGTATATAGGAACTTCACATTTTTGCTGGCAATGTGAACAATATGAAGGGACATTTTATCGTGTTTGATAAAAAAAACCAAAAATATTTGGGTACAAATGCATTCATTAATTAACAAGATTTTAAAGATTAAAATACAAGTGAAACCAGAGACTGCTTTGGACATGCAGCTGGAAAAAAGTCACCAAACTTTATTTTTGTATATGACAATTGCAGTGATACTATTATATACTCAAAAGTGGCTTGGCACTACATACAACAGAGGAACAGTTGGTGAAGATTAGAATTTATGGAGATGGCTAAATTAACTTCTTTGATTAGGAAAAAAAATGCAACATCTACATTTATGGTCAACTGGAATCCTCCTATAGACTTTTTGCATGCATGAAACAGAAAAAATGCACTTATATTTTTGATGAACAGAAAAAATGGATAATAGAAAATATTGGGTGTTTTTAATAACCAGAGTAAGAGACAATTTTGCAATGCTACAAAGCAAATTAGAAACTTCTTTCTACTTTTTCTCTGATTGTTTTTTCTCAACTTTTCTTTTTTCTTTCTTTTTAAATGCTTCTGCTCTTTATTAGTTTGGATTAGTTTTTATATGTTTTGTGAAACTTTAAATATATATATATATATTTATAAAGATTAAGGATTGAATGAAGGTGTTATACAACTTAACATTTCTGAAAGGGAATTCTAACCACTAATCTAAAAATGCCATATGTTTTCTATGGCACTGTTTTTATGATATTTTATAATGTTAGAGAATCATTAAACATGTTCTCTAAAGTAGATTTACAAATCTGTTCCTTATGTAATTAATATGAAATATGAATCAAGAATATAGATTCCCTTTCCATTTTGTTTTGTTTTGTATTTCTTAAAAGTATATTTCTTTTCTTTTTTTAAAAAAAAAATCCATCTGAGTTTCTTGATGTTTCTCCTAGTAATTTTAACTCCAGTTTCTGTTTCTTCTACTGCAGCATTTCTCAGGATATAATCCATTTATTAGTTCACTAGCTAAGGTATGCATGCATAGTTGAATTTTACTATCCCAATTTTGAATCAATTAAATAATCCATTTTCCATTTTGACCATTGCTTCTTCATCATACACACTGTATCCTTTGATGTGTAGTTGGGGTAGCTCTGTAGCTATATTTTTAAGGGCCATTCATAATTTGTTGTGACCTACCCAGTCAAAAGCCTTTGTGTTATCAATAAAGCAAAATAACATATATTTTGCCTTTTCCATTGTTTATCAGAAGATAGCGATGTAATGATGTGTGACCGGCCTTTTTTGAATCCAACTTGTACATCTGATAGCAACTTGTTCCATTTATTGTTGAAGTCTGGACTGCATTGTCTTACAGATGTATTAGTGAAGTAGAATTGTTCAGTATTTGAACATTGTTTAGCACTGTCATTTGGCAGGTGGCAGTGGCAATGGAATATAAATTGTTTTTCTCTCTCTCTAAAGTTTTGTCCACTATTGCGTTTGCCATATTGCTTAAAAATTCTGTAAAGTAAAGTTTCCCCTCGCACATATATGGTAGTCATTCCTGACTCTAGGGGGCAGTGATCATCTCTGTTTTAAAGCCGAAGAGCCAGCGCTGCCCGAAGACGTCTCCAGGGTCATGTGGCCGGCATGACTAAACACCGAGGGAACACGGAATGCTGTTTCCTTCCCACCAAAGGTGGTTCCTATTTTTCTACTTGCATTTTTACATGCTTTTGAACTGCTAGATTGGCAGAAGCTGGGATAAGTAATGAGAGCTCACTCAGTTACGTGGCACTAGGGATTCGAACTGCCGAACAGCCAACCTTTTTGATCGATAAAGCTCAGTGCCACTGCGTCCCTAAAAAATTCTATGCTGCACCTTAACTGTATCATTGCAAGATTGTGAACAGTTCTGCTTGTATTTTGTATTTTGTTTCTGCAGGTTTGTTGCTAACAATATTGTCTAGAGAATATTTAACTTCACTTTACAGAATGTCTGGCTCCAACTCAGTGATCAAACATGTTATTGGTTTTAAAACTATTTGTTTATTTCAAATGTTTTCATGCTGTCTACTCATATACTTCTAGGTGGTTTATAATATATATCCATTAAAACATCTATAAACGTCATTTCCCTATTACAATGTTCCTATGCTCAGCTAAAATCTTTTTTACTAGGCATCCTACAAATAGAACTGTTTCTACCAATTTCCTAAATAACAAAATAGTGAAGGCTAACGTGATTTTGAGGGGCAAACTCTATCAAATTGAGGAAAATGCCATTGAAAAATGCCAGTCACTAAGTTCTAGCCCACCTGATATTTTCAGGGATGGGCACATGGCTTATTATTAAAATTAAAATTGAGTTACTGATCTTTTCATTGTCCTTTACATATGAAAAGCAAATGTCAAGTGAAGAGCCTCTGTATCCATGGAGGATGTTTGTGTGATTGAGGAATTTTCCAGTGTCAGAATAACAGAGTTAGAAGGAACCTTGGAGGTTTTCTAATCCAAGCCCCTGCCCAAGCAGGAGACCCTATACCCATGATGGCAAACTTTCGGCATGTGTGCCAGAGGTGGCAAACAGAGCACTCTTCTTGGGCACATGTGCTGTTGCCAGCGGATCTTCTGGTTTATGGCACCCAAATGCATGCCGCCCAGCTGATCTTTTTGGCCACCAAAGGGCTGGAAAACAGCCGAAAAACAGCCTGAAAAATGGCCAAAAAACAGGCCATTTTCTGGGCTGTTTCTGGACCTTTTTCTGGGCTATTTTCAGGCCATTTTGGGGTTGCATTTTGCTTGAAAAACAGCCTGAAAATGGCCCAGAAGACAACCAGAATAACAGCCTGAAAACAGCCTGAAAAAAACCAGACATGCACACTCTGGCTAGCTGGTCTTTGGATTTCTGTTGCTCCAGTGTGCACACATGGACACTCATTCCAGTTTGGGCACTCAGTGCTGAAAAGGTTCACCATGAGTGCCCTATATCATTTCAGACAAATGGTTGCCCAATCTCTTCTTGAGAGCCTTCACAACTCCTGAAGGCAGCCATTTCATTAATTAATTGTTCTAATTGTCAGGAAAATTCTCCTTATTTATAGGATAGTTATTTCCCTGATTAGTTTCCATCCATTGGAAACTAATCAAAATGTTTTTGATAGTCTTCACTTCCACTTGTAGAAGATCAAATTATTGGGTTTTGTTCCTGCATGAAAGCCAGCTAAGAGTTTTCTTTCTTTGCCACCATTTCAGACTTTTGCTCTCCTTATTTAAATCTCAAAGGTCTTGACAAAACTTAGCCAACCTTGGCTGGACTTGGCTTAGTTTCTGGATTGGGAATTAATTGATTGATTGGGTAGATTGGGCAGAATGGAACATTGAAAAAAAAAATACCAGAAGGAAATGGCCAACTGCTTTGACAATACTGCCAAGAAAGTTACATGGATGCAGTCATCAGTGTTTTGTTCATGAAAAGGAGTCATTGTTGGTGCAAAACCTATAGGTTTTTTTTTTTTTTTAATAGAGGTTTTATTAGTATTTGTAGGCCGCCCTTTTCCCTGAGGGGACTCAGGGCGGCTCACAGAAAACCAGGGGGAGGGGAATACAACATTAAGACAACAACATATAATAAAATAGTAAGCAACATCCATTCATCATTCGGGCGGGGTAGCGATTCTTATCCCCAGGCCTGACGGGCGAGCCAGTTCTTCAAGGCTATGCGGAAGGCCTGGACGGTGGGGAGGGTACGAATCTCCACGGGGAGCTCGTTCCAAAGGGTCGGGGCTACTGCTGAGAAGGCCCTCCTCCTTGTGGTTGCCAGCCGACACTGGCTGGCTGATGGAATGCGGAGGAGGCCTAATCTATGGGATCTTATAGGTCGTAGGGAGGTAATTGGCAGAAGGCGGTCTCTCAAGTATCCAGATCCACTGCCATGTAGGGCTTTATGGGTGATTAATAGCACCTTGAAGCGCATCCGGAGATCGACAGGTAGCCAGCGCAGCTCGCGGAGGATAGGTGTTATGCGGGTGAATCGGGGTGCACCCGCAATCACTCGCGCGGCTGCGTTCTGCACTAGCTGAAGTCGCCGGATGCTCCTCAAGGGCAGCCCCATGTAGAGCACATTGCAGTATTCCAGCCTAGAGATCACAAGGGCCCGAGTGACTGTTGTGAGGGCCTCCCGGTTCAGGTAGGGTCGCAACTGGCGCACCAGGCGTACCTGGGCGAATGCCCCCCTGGTCACAGCCGTTAAATGATGGTCGAATGACAGCTGTGGATCCAGGAGGACTCCCAAGTTGCGGACCCTCTCTGAGGGGTGTAGAATTTGACCCCCCAGCCTGAGTGTTGGAATATTGGCCAAATCTTTGGGAGGGAAACACAACAGCCACTCGGTCTTTTCTGGGTTGAGCACAAGCTTGTTAACCCTCATCCAGTCCATAACGGCCTCAAGACCCCGGCCCATCACGTCAACCGCTTCATTGATTTGGCACGGGGCGGACAGATACAGTTGAGTATCGTCCGCATATTGATGGTATCTGATCCCGTGCCTGCGGATGATCTCTCCCAGCGGTTTCATGTAGATGTTGAATAGTAGGGGGGATAAGACCGAGCCCTGCGGCACCCCATAATTTAGGGGCCTTGGGGACGATCTCTCTCCTCCCACTAACACCGACTGCGACCTGTCCGAGAGGTAGGAGGAGAACCACCGTAGCACGGTGCCTCCCACTCCCACCTCCCGCAGTCGTCGCAGAAGGATACCATGGTCGATGGTATCGAAAGCCGCTGAGAGGTCAAGGAGGACCAGGATGGAGGGATGTCCTTCATCTCTGGCTCTCCAAAGATCATCCATCAATGCGACCAAAGCGGTTTCTGTGCTGTAACCGGGTCTGAAGCCTGACTGGAAGGGGTCTAGGTAGTTTGCTTCCTCCAAGGACCGTTGGAGCTGGAAGGCCACCACCTTCTCAACAACCTTCCCCAGGAAGGGAAGGTTGGAGACCGGACGATAACTGTTGAGGACAGCTGGATCCAAGGATGGTTTCTTCAGGAGGGGTCTCACCACCGCCGCTTTCAGTGCAGCGGGGAAGTTCCCCTCCCGAAGGGAGGCGGTTGCAACCGCCTGGATCCAGCCTCGTGTCACCTCACTGCAGTTAACAACCAGCCATGAGGGACACGGATCCAGAACACAGGTGGAGGAACTTACAGCTCTCATGGCCTTGTCCACATCCCCGGGGGTAACGTCCTGAAACTCAACCCAGAGCTGTTCTCCTTGATCCCCCTGTGCCTCGGCTGGAACTGCAGGTGTGGAGTCCAAGTCCGACCGAAACCGAGCAATTTTGTCCGCTAAGAATTGGGCATATTCTTCAGCTCTGCCCTGCAGGGGTTCCCCCGTCTCCCTTTTGTTCAGTAGGGAGCGGGTTATCCTGAACAGGGCGGCTGGGCGGGACTCAGCGGATGCAACCAGGGTGGCTATGTGCGATCTTTTTGCTGCCCTAAGTGCCCTAGTATATTCCCTGGTGCAGGTGGTTACCATTGCTCGGTTCGATATAGCACTGACTCTTCACACGTCTTGATCTATAATCCACAAGGAGGCAGTATGATGTAGAAAAAGTTAAGTGTTTATAGCACGCTCTATCTCCTCTTTGTCTATCATTCTGCCTACTCTTTTTTAAATAGACTGGTAACCTCACGTAACTGCCTTTTTTGCAAAGCATACATGAGTCTTTCTTTGGCAGGATGTAGTTAGCTAAGCCCCTTCTTGGATTACTGCCTTGTCATGGTGAAGGGGCTTGCGAATTGAGGCCTTTGAACTATGGTGCTAGAGAACACTTCTGCGAGTCCTTTGGACTGCAAGATGATCCAACTGGTCAGTCCTTGAGGAGATTAACCCTGGCTGCTCTTTAGAAGGCCAGATACTGACAGTTAGAAGAACAATTAATCATCAGAACAACTTGCCTCCAGAAATTATGGGTGCTCAACTCTGGAGGTTTTTAAGAAGAGATTGGACAACCATCCATCTAAAATGTACAATGGGCCAGAACCCACAGCTGTAGTTGAATGGTGGAGAATGCTGGCTCATGCATGAGGCAATCTCCACTATGATTGGTTGCTGTGGGTGTAAAGAAGTTCCCCCTCCCCTTTTCATTTTGTGTGCTCTGTACACTATTTGATTAACCTCATCATGTTCCTTTGTTCCTGACTATCTTATCTGCGGTAAATACAAATGTTAAATATATTTATTTATATAAAAATACAAGTTTGTGTCAGTGTCTCTGACTTCATTTGGACAGCTTGCTGTGCAATTCCTCAACAAGATGTATTACAGAACTTTAACTTCTCAGGGGTTTGGCTGAAAACAAGATTCAAGTTCATTTCCACTCAAGTAGGGACCATTTTGTATGTGCCATGCTCAGCTATCAATCTATGGGCTTTCCCAAGAGTAATCGCAAGAGCACTTAGACCAGTGGTGTCAAAATCACAGCCCGGGGGCCAGATGCATTTCATGGGATGCTTAAATTTGGCTTGCAGAATCACTCTGAAAACAGTGATGGACTGGCCCAAGGTGCTTTAGTCAGCAAAAATGTGCTCCTGAGCTCCGTTTTCGACTGCCACTGCCTCCTGCAACCCTCTGCCAGTGAAAACAGAGCTTGAGAGCTTGTTTTCACTGGCAGAGCACTCAGGCCACCACAAGTGCCCCTGACAAGAGTGATGGCGAGCTGGCCATGCCCACCCTAGCTATGCCCACCACATCCCCCCCCCCAGGTCAAACACAACCTGTGGCCCTCAATGAAATAGAGTTTAATACCCCTGACCTACACTTATATATTTCTATTTCTATTTCTATTTATTAAATTTATAGGCTGCCCAATCCTGAAGGACTCCGGGCATTTTACAGAAATAAAATTTTAAGAAAAAAGGTTTAAAAACAGACAAAAGAGAGCAGATTAAAAGAAACACACCATGCACCCAGTCTAAGCGGGGCTGGACCTTGGTCAAGAGGTCAACAGCCCTAGGCCTGCCAGAATAGCCAGGTTTTGATAGCTTTTCGGAAGGCCATGAAAGTGGATAGGGTCCAGATCTCTGGGGGTAGTTCATATACCACTTCATAGTGCTTTAAAGCCCTCTCTAAGTGGTTTACCGAGGCAGCACATTGCCTCCAATAATCTGGATCTTCATTTTACCAACCTCGGAAAAATGGAAGGATGGAAGGATGGATCAACCACGAGCCTGGTGAGAACTGAACTGCTGGTAGTCAGCTGAATTAGTCTGCAATACTGCATTGTAACCACTGTGCCACCACAGCTTTTGATGGTTCACTTTTTCTTAGCTCTGAAGCTCGAAAGGAACCCTACAGATGGTTTACAGCAGAGATGGTATTCAGCCAGTTCTGACCGGTTCTGGAGAACCGGTAGCAGAAATTTTGGGTAGTTCAGAGAACCGGAAAATAGGCTGGCCACACCCTTGCTGCCTCCCAGCTGAAGCTGCAGCTGGAAAGCAAGTTAGTGGGATGGGGAGGGAACAGGGATTTTGCAGTAACCTTCCCCTGCCACGCCCACAAACCCATGCCCACAGAACAAGTAGTAAAAAAAATAATTAATCCCATCTCTGGTTTACAGCCTTAGATATGTCATCAAAGTATTTGCCTTAAGGAGCAGAATGGGTGGTGGGGGCGGGAATGACGCATCCTAAACATTGTGGTAAGTATACTTAAAAAAGAAAAGAAAATGACAAGACAGTAGAAAATGGAATTTGGTCACTAAAACCAACTGCATTTTGTTAAACCAGACAAGAGTTTCTTCCAATTTGAGTAGTAACTGTTAGCAGCATGTGACATTTCTAGTCCATCCAGGGTGTTCGTAGTACATGACAGGTCAAGCCTGTCACCTTCATAAAAGCAATGAACATCTACCCTGGCACACAACACTGTTGAATCCCTCTGAGTATTACCAATGTCATACCAAATATTGTCAGCAGTATTTATCTGCTCTTCATCTCTGTCATTCATAGGACGATCAAGAAAATAAAATAAAAAAATAAAACCTTACCTGCCTACTTTCCCAAAAAGATATCTTCTCCTCTTTACTCTCCCCGGTGCTACAAACTGCATAAAAGATCTTTCTTAAAAAAAAAATCCAGGAGAGTTAATTTGTCCTCCTGGCACTTGTAATTAAAATTACAAATCCTCCCGGGTGGAGTGAGGTGGGGAGAATACCGGTAAAATGAAGGTTATTGTTGTCTCTATTATTAATTAAATATTATCAGATGGTGCAATTTAAAAGAAAAAGATCCGCCGCTAGGATTTGATGCTCCCTATTATCCTCATTAGGTAAATGGTAAAATAAAGATGAATGAATTAACAAGGAGATGAATTAATGATTAAGGCAGCCTGGCACACTTTAGATTAGATTCCATTAAGAGTGAGGGGTGAATGTCAGGGTGGAACTGTTGCATCCCATCTGTAATTCAAATACATGTTGAAATGAAAATGAAAATTAAGATTTAATTGAAATGGTTCAAATCAGAGTGACTGCCAGTCAGTGCATGCCTTACTAAGTTGAGTCCAAAACTTTTTCTTGATATAGGAACAACGTCATATATATTTTTGTGCTACCTGGGTCCATATTAGGAGTTGGTCAACCCAGGACACTTCCAAATTGATTGATTCATTGGCAGATTTATAGTTTTGTTTGTGGACTAAGAGAAGAATAGGAAATTAGGTAAATTAGATGAAATGAATATCAGGAGATTTACCAATATTTCTGTGAAATCCACATAGTCGTCAGGAAGGGCATCCAGCCAGTAAAAGTCTGTAGAGATTCTCAGTCATCCAAGTCATGGTGGTCCCAAAGGTGCTTTTTCAGGAGGCAACTGGACTTTCTTGTTCTTTTTTTCATTTGAAGATGTTTTGCTTCTCATCCAAGAAACTTCTTCAGCTCTGACAGCTATTCCCCACTATCCTGTCAGAGCTGAAGAAGCTTCTTGGATGAGAAGCAAAACATTTTTAAAAGAAAAAGCAAGAAAGTCCATTTGCCTCCTGAAAAAGCACATTTGGGACATCCAGCCAGTAAATGCTCACTCCATCCAGTCACCCCAATTCTACCCCAAATTAAGGAGTAGAAAAAAGGGAGGAGATTTACAAATCTGATAGAAAAATAAAACATCAGGATTAAAGATAAAAGTAGATTTCTTGAACTGAATAAACCATTGGAACTGTGGTTGAATTTTGTCAAGCACATCTTCTTCTGATTGCAATTGCCATGGCACAAAATCTCATAACTTTTATAGCAATTAAAAGTCACTAAATAAGAAAGCAACCATTGCTGTTTAGGACTCCCATAAATGTCTCCTGCCAATGCACTCGGCACTCAATATGGGAGATGATGCAACTCTGAAGAACATGTGCAAACTCTGTATATGTGAAGTGATGTTGTAATATTTCCCTGCTATCACCTTTGAGGATAGTGCATTAAATCATCCAGATGGTTCTTTTAAAGTGATATGCTTTGCTATATGAAGAGGCAGAAAAGTACCCTCTTCTTGCCAAGCTCTATTCTGCCTTAGCAACAAGACCACGAGTGGTGCTCTCCTTACAGTTCTTCGTGCTGGACAATTAAAGTGTAAGAGCTGGTTCTCACAATGTTACAAAAATTAGCTGTTATCAAAGCAATTTACAAGAGGCATTGCGGAGTTACTGCAAGAAAACAGAGTGCCTTATTTTGCTGTTTGCTTTTTTAATGTGATTGTGAATGTATGTATTTGTGCACAAAAAGACACACAGAGGTTTTTGATTTGCCAGTAGTGTGCTCGCTATAATTCTTACGATGTTACCCAGAGGTGGTACTCAGCAGGTTCTGACCAGTTCTGGAGAACTGGTAGCCGAAATTTTGAGTAGTTCAGAGATCAACTCCGACTGGCCCCATCCCCATCTGTTATCTCCGTCCTGAGTCCCAACTGATTGGGAGGAAATGGGGATTTTGCAGTACTCTTCCCCTAGAGTGGGAAGGGATAGGAGATTTTACAATATCCTTCCCTTGCCCGCCCACCAAGCCATGCTCACCGAGCCATGCTCACCAAGCCACAGCATGCCCACCAAGCCACGCCCACAGAACCAGTAGTAAAATTTTTGAATCCCACCACGAATGTAACCATAACATTCCTTCTAAACAATTCTATCAACCAAAATTCTGGGATTCATTGAGAAAGCCACTAGGGAAGTCTAACACCAAGGAAAGGGATTGATGGATTCTCCCAACATTATTTCACCTTCCTCTTTGTCAGGCCTGCAGCCATATTTTCTTGTGGATCTCAGGCCTGCCACACTTTCTATTATTCTACTATGCATTTTCTATGGTGGGAAAACGGGAGGGGGGATTGTATGGAGTTAGATGATATGTAGCCATAACAAAATTCTTTCCAGAAAGCCAAGGTCATCTTTTGTCTTTGCACCTCTGCACCTGACTGGAATTGGATGGGTGGAAGCTGCCAGCATGGCAGTGGAAGATTGGTCCATGTGATGGGCTTTTGGGTGTGGGGGCAAGATCTTGAACTTTCAACTGGTGGGAAAACCAGGAACCAGATTCGGCTTTTCCCAGATGTGCCAACATGGCTCTCTTAATAAATTGGAACTTTGAGCAATACTTTGCCTTGGACTCTCATTTACTTTTGGAAGCTATTTGGAACCCTGACCCTCTTAATATAACCTGCCTTGATATAAGAAAAGAAAAATAGAGTCCTCCTGATCATAAAAGCAATAGAAAGAACAGCTATGCATTTATGGACATCCTCAGCAGTCTTCTCCATCACCAAAGTTTAAAAACATTATTGCTCTATCTGGCTTTTTCAAAATTCAACTTTTGCTTCCATAAAGTGTCAAAGAAATACTATGGCTTACATAATATTGATATCTGTAGGTATAAACGTAAAGGTAAAGGTCCCCCTTACACATATGTGCTAGTCGTTCTCAAATCTAGGGGGCAGTGTTCATCTCCATTTCAAAGCCGAAGAGCCAGCGCTGTCTGAAGACATCTCTGTGGACATGTGGCTGGCATGACTAAATGCCTAAGGCTCACGGAACACTGTTACCTTCCCACCAAAGGTCGTTCCTATTTTTCTACTTCCATTTTTACATGCTTTCGAACTGCTAGGTTGGCAGAAGCTGGGACAAGTAACGGGAGCTAACAATTACGCAGCTCTAGGGATTCGAACTGCTGGCCTTTCTGACTGACAAGCTCAGCATCTTAGCCACTGAGCCACCACATCTCTTCTATTTTATTTCATTTTTTATCTGTAGGTATAAATACATCTAAATGTCTTTTCCAAGGTCTTGATAGCTATTCTACCAAGTGCTAGCCTGCTATTTGATATTTGTTTGTTTTATTGTTGATGGTTGATCATTAAAGATAGAAGTCATCTATCTTTAAGGTCAAGTCTAAGGCTTGCATTGTATAGCCAAGTACTGTTCTTGATATACCTATCTTAACGATAAAACGTCTTTGCCTTTCATGTCCTGAGCAGTAAACATTGTGATCTTCTGACTGAAAGTATCCAATCCTATTTCATCTCAGTTCACCAATGCCTAAAATGTCAACCTGCAGGCATTTCATTTCATTTTCCACTCTGTTGTGCTTTCCTGTTTTTACGTTCCATATTCTCACTGCAACTCTGTATTTGCAGGTTCAGATTTTCCTTCCTTGTATTCCCAACATCAACAACTAGCTATCCTGATGCTTTAATGCAACCGTGTCATAAATACCACTAGGACTCTGAAAAACCATCCAATTTCCTGAAGAGTATGTGGTGAACCATCCATCATAGAGCACTTCACTGTCCATCATTTTATGTTTTCTATCCCTGCAGAGAGGTCTTTTTGTACCTTTGCCTCCTTCCACACACTATAAATTGATACCTTCCTTTGTCCTTATTATTAAAGGGATCATCTGCTGCCAGTACCTTCCAACATCACTGCTGCAGGATAGAGGTGCCTGCTTGCTTTAGCTGAGCAATGGGATGATCTTCAATCCTTATGGGAACTTGTTGGAAATGTCCACTTTTGATATATATTCAGGATTATTTCTCCCTCCCTACCTTGAATGCCTCCATGCCATGATGAAGCAACACAGCAGGATTTGGCAGTGTGTTTTGGTGGGGATGAATTTCATCAACAACTTTTGCTATTGCCCCAAAGCTCTTCTTGTTATTCTCTGGCAGGTAAATCATTATGGGTTTTTTACAATGAAATACACTCCATCAGGATCTGACACAGATTCATCTACATATTTCTGTCTTATTTCAGGAAGAAAATGGAAGTCATCTCAAACAGAGCATTTGCATTAAAGCCTGACCACCTCAAGCCATGAAATTTAAGAGGGACTTCTTCTTCTTCCTCTTCTTCTGTAGAATATAGGAGATATCATAGCCAGCGATATCTTAGCAGATACAGGCATCTGCAACAGATGTGCTCTGCTTGTCTTTTCTCCAGAATTCAAAGTGGACTTAATCTATGTAAAGTGTCAGCTAGTAAAATTCTGAAAGGCAAGACTGATGAACCAGAATCCCAAGAAACATTATTGTCTTCTATTTGTCAAGATGAAGACTTCTTGATTAGTAATATTACTCACCACAAGCAGAAGAATAACGTGAAGCTTAGAACTTAACTAAAACATCAGTGTGAAGACCGCTGACACCATGTTGTCACCCAAAGCAAAATGATCACAACCCTTTGCCTCAGATCTTGGTTGATTCAAAAAAAATACAAACCTAAATGAACTAAAAAGCCTCCAGTTGAACTCATCAATTACTTATCAGGATCCAATCTGATTGGTCACAGGATCAGAAGTTTAATCTTCTGAGCTTTCGGATTCATGCTGAAGCCCAACTTTAGGGCACTCTTCTCTAGCAGAGTTTGTGCTTTGAGCTATCTACATATTCTGATAGAGAGAGGTTCCCTGATTATGGGCCCCAGCACAATTCCAAAAGTTTGGAAGATTACTGGTGACCTACCCAGATTAGATCCTACAACATTATCTTGGGATACATATATCCCAAAGATGCTTTTTCAAGAGGCAACTGAACTTTCTGTTTTTTGGTTGATTGATTGATTGATTGATTGATTGACAGATTTAAAGTTAAGGTTGTGGATTAAAAGAGGAATATGAAATTAGATAAATTACATAAAACAAATATCAGGAGATTTTCAAATATTTCTGTGAACTCCACCTAGGCGTCAGGAAGGGCATCCAGCCAGTAAAAGTCTGTAGAGATTCTCAGTCATCCCAGTAATGGTTGTCCCAAAGGTGTGTTTTCAGGAGGCAACTGTACTTTCTTGTTTTTTTCTTTTGAAGACATTTCGCTTCTGTTCCAAGAAGCTTCTTCAGCTCTCACCTGAGGAAGCTTCTTGTATGAGAAATGAAACCTCTTCCAAGAAAAAGCAGAAAGTCCAATTGCCTCTTGAAAAAGCACCTTTGGCACAACTATGACTTGGATGATGGAGAATCTCCATAGACAGTGGACCACCTTCATTCATAAGGGTGTGATTATTAGGTGAGTCCACCCTGAGAGATACAGAATGTCTTTTGCCTATTTTTTTCTATCAATATGTGTTCTGACCCCCCTCGTCCCACACCAACACACACTCCAAGCCAAAGATAATTTACGGCATTTAATTAACAGACAGACAGGTCCTTGGCAGCAAACCGGCACAGATAAGCCATGGCAGCAATCCAGCACAGATAAGGCTTGGCAGCAATCCAGCCTGCCAAGCTCACAATAATGTTCTCCAACATTTGTTACTGCGTTGACTTCTGCAAGAGGGGGTGTGTACAAGCAGTCTTTTTATAGTCTGGAGTTACCTCCTGTAACTGCGTAACTGTTCCTGACGCCTATTAGCTCTTTGGTGCAGGGCATCCAGGAACAACTCACTGCTGGCGTCCAGCTCACTCTCCCTTGTCTCCTCCCCACTGGTCCAAGGCTCAGGTGCCTCCTGGTGGCCAACCAGCCTCTCTGCGCCCTGCTCAGAGTCAGAACCCTGTCCAGGGTCCTCCACATCCTCCAGAGCCGACTCATAGGGCCCCTCACTGTCGGAGTCTGGTGGCAGCTCCAACAGCTCCTGCTGGGCCACAACAAATATGTATCTTGTCTCTCAGGTATCCCAAATCAAGATGAAATGGAACGACCTAAAAGAACCTTCAGATCTGCCATAGCCCTTCTTACTTACCTGTGTGGATACAGATCATTCTGCAAGATAAGACTTCCATGGTATTAAACATAAATTTGTGGTTTTGTGGTATAAAGGATCTCAGAGTTCAGGTGTTGTTGCCAATGCAAAAAAAAAAAAAGGAATTTATTTTTCAGATGAATTCTTAGTTGCAATGTTGATACAAGCAATGGAGAGTTTCATTTGACAACAATAGCACACACTCCAGGCAGGAGGAACTGCTCTGCTCTTTAAAAAGGAAAGGACATCTCTGGAAGATGGCTGCTAATTTGATCTAGAGGGTTTTAAACTAGAACACAAGGAATTGGGAGTTATAAGATCATCGATGAGTAATGAACTGACAAGAAGGCAATAGTGCAGCAAATTCTGAAACTATTAGTTTAACAAAGAAATAAAAGCAATATAGGCATAAAGCAAAAGGAAGACAGAATGGACAAGGCCTGGGTAACAAACAAGGTGAGCTAGATATTATGAGGTACAAAGGAAAATATGATATAATATGGATTACAAAAAAACATGGTGGGATGAATCCCATCAGTGGAACATTGAGCTTGAGATGCAGGTAACTCAGGGGAGGAAGTGGTAGAGCACTGTATCTCATTGATGATTTTTTATTTGTACAGAGGCCCACTGAAATCATGGTAATATGAGGGCTGAAAGCATCTAGGTTCAGAAACTAGGCAAGCAAGCAGAAGGCACATCTTGCTAGGAGTCTGCTACAGACCACAAACCGGTCAAAGGAAATAGATGAAGATTTAGAAAAACAGTTATTCGTAGCCTCAAGAATTATGAAGTGGCTGTGACAGCATATTTCAACTATGCAGTTATGTATTGGAAGACTAGTTCTGCCAAACTCAACATGTCATTTAAATTCTTCACTTGTGTTGGTCATAAGTTTCTCTTTAAAAGATTGCGATGGATACTAGGGGAGATGTTGGCTTGGATTTGGTCTTTACTTACAATGAGGAATGGATTGAAGATATTACAGTTGTTGGAACTTTGGATAGAGGAAGCATGGTATGGTCCTAATCCAACACCTTACCCACAATCTCCCATTGGGTCCTATGGTTTTGTTGGCCCTTCTCTCACACATCTAAGCAAAGTGGAAATCATATCATTAAAATAAAAATAGTTAATAGATTGCAATCCATAGAACCTTGTATCATGTTAATGTGTCCATCTCACGCATGGTTGAGTAATTCTGGGAAAGGGGCCTGGAGAGTTTGGCCTCTATCTGTTGTGTTAGAGACAACACTTGAACCAGTAGGACTAGAACAAAAACCAAGTTACTGTAGCTCCCATACATTTCCTCAAGTCTGTCAATTCAGTGGCAATGTTAGAGAGTTTAATAGACATCTTTAAAGTTTGTTAATAGACATCTTCAAAGTGTACAATAGCTATAATGACTAAGCAAAAATATCTAAAGCAGAGGTGTCAATCTCAAGGCCTGTGGGCCGGATGTAGCCCATGGGTCCATCCTGGAAACAGTGAAGGACTGGTCCACAGTGCCTCTGCCAGTGAAAACAGAACTCAGGAGGGCCACCTGTACCCCTCCTGAGCTCTGTTTTCATCAGTGGAGGTTGTAGGAAGCCGTTGCAGCCCAAAACAGAGCTCACAAGGTTTGCACATAGCCCTCCTGAGCTCCATTTTTACTGGCAGCCGGTTGCAGGAGGCTGTCACAGCTGAAAACAGAGCTCACAAGGAGCATGTGCAGCCCTACGGAGCTTGTTTTCATTGGCAGAGGATTGCACGTGCTTTTACAGCAGAAAATGGAACTCAGGAGCCCATTTTCACTTGCAGAGCAGTCGGTCATCATAGCCACCACTGACACGAGTGACGTTGATCTGGCCATCCCACTCCCAAAAGATTAAACATAACCCTGATGTGGCCCTCAATGAAATTGAGTTTGACACCCCTGATCTAACATCTTGTCTTGTTTTTGCTGCAAAAGATTAAAATATCTACTTCTCTCGAAAACATTCCACACTGCATTTTTCTTTCTACCCAAGATTCTTGCAATTAATTCTAGCATTCATTTTGGTGTCTTAGCTGTTCAGGAGTTACAAATGCTGCTGGTGTCTTTATTTGTCATTCGTTTTATGCCACAAAGGAGGCACAAAGTGTCTATTGCTGTTTCTTTGACAGATCATACTCCACATACTGGTTAAATCACCAGAAACCCTCTTATTTTAGGTGGGCAAAATATTGCCTGGACATTTTAACGTATGTCCATGAAACTGGCCAGAATGGATAAATGAAATAAAATCAGAATGCCAGGAAATTCCTAGTTCATTCATTCAGTGGGAACCGTAGGTCTGTTGTATATGATGGCTGATATCTATCTACGATAGAATTTAGCACTTCCTGAACTTTCTGTTTCCTCCTGGATTTGGTTTTGTTGCACCTTTTTTCCTTCTTGGTTGTTTAGGGTAACTTGGAACAGAAAAGGAGTTCAGAGAAAGAGATGCCAAAGTCTGGGTCCTCATACTATTAACAAATAAACGAATTTGCACCATACTAGCAAACAGTTCTTAATATGGATTTTGCCTGGACTGAAGAGGAGACACCACTCCCCCCACAAATTTTCCATTTAGTCTAGAACACGGTCCTTTCAACAGTTCCAAGAAAGCTCCACTTACTTTTTTTGCACTACTCAAGTGACCCTGATGACAGAGATAAACCTCCAGGTGACCTTAAAGACTTCTTGTTGGAACTGTTGGACGGACTGTGTTGTAGACTGGAGATAGATGATGTTGTATCCCTCCCCTCTGTTGAGAGAGGGCTGTTCAGTTTTGACATAGATGGCCACTTTGACCCTCTTTCAAATCAGTAGTCCTCTCTGTCCAAAGTGTGAACTTTGCTGTCTTCAAAAGAGTGGGCTTTGTTTTTTAGATCGACGCTATCTAGCAATAGCAATAGCAGTTAGAATTATATACCGCTTCATAGGGCTTTCAACCCTCTCTAAGCGGTTTACAGAGTCAGCATATCGCCCCCACAGTCTGGGTCCTCATTTCACCCACCTCAGAAGGATGTAAGGCTGAGTCAACCTTGAGCCGGTGAGATTAGAACCGCTGAACTGCAGATAACAGTCAGCTGAAGTGGCCTGCAGTACTGCACCCTAACCACTGCGCCACCTGGGCATCTATCTCTATTTCCACACCCATTTGCATCACTCAGGTAACCCTGAAGACACAGATAAACCTCCAGGTGGCCTTAATTACTCACTAAAAGAATGCAAATGACCAGCTGTCTGCAAGGAGTATAAATCCTTTCATTCCCCACCATCCAGTCAGAGCTGAAGAAGCTTCTTGTATGAGAAGGGAAACGTCTTCAAAGAAGAAGAGGTTTAGAGGTTTAGAGGTTTATTCAACTTGTATGCTGCCCTATTCCCTCGGGACTCAGGGTGGCTAACAAACCTGGAGGGAAGGAACATCATACAAAAGGGAAAGAACAAAGACAAACAACAATACAAAACAGTTTAAAAAGGTCTCAACTAGCACTCCAGTTCGAGAGGGGATGGAACTCAGCAGCCCCAGGCCTGCTGGAACAGCCAGGTCTTAACAGCGATACGGAAAGCCTGAAGGGTGGTGAGGGTCCGAATCTCCACGGGGAGATCGTTCCAGAGGGCCGGAGCAGCCACAGAGAAGGCCCTCCTCCGGGTGGTTGACAGCCGGCATTGGCCGGTTGATGGAATTCGGAGGAGGCCTAGTCTGTGGGATCTAATGGGTCTTTGGGGGGTAATCGGCAGAAGGCGGTCTCTCAAGTACCCAGGTCCAATACCATGTAGGGCTTTATAAGTGACGACTAGCACCTTGAAGCGTATCCGGAGACCAATAGGCAGCCAGTGCAGCTCGCTAAGGATAGGTGTAACGTGGGTGTACTGAGGTGCACCCACTATCGCTCGCCTGGCTGCATTCTGGACAAGCTGAAGTCTCTGAACACTCTTCAAGGGCTGCCCCAGAACCAGACAGTCCAGTTGCATCTTAAAAAGGCACCTTTGGGACAACCATGACCTGGATGACTGAAAATCTCCATAGATAAAGGAATGGTATATGGGAAGGAAGTGGTGCCAGACAGAAGGGCATGGAGGATGTTGATTCATAGAGTTGTTCTGACTTAGGCTTCCCCAGAAGCAGAAAGCTGAGTCCTCATCCCAATAAACTCCTTTTATTTAATTTCCAGTGAATTCCTCTCCAGCAAAGTCTTTCCTCTCCCACAGTCTTTCAAAATAGTTCACAATTCCGGAGCTTTATCAGGCTTGGAGAGTGGCCAAGCCGATATCTTTCAGACACCACAATACTTGGCAACAATGCAAGAATGAACTAATTAACTCCCCTCCCCTTTCACTCCTCTTGATTCCCTATTCCATTCACTGTCCACCTGTGGCTTTACTCCCAAGTTGACCCTTGTTCCTTAGCTGCTCCCTTCATCTGGAAACTCTATGTATATGAACACTGGGAACAGGCTCCAGCTGTTCGTCTGCCTCACTGATGTCTGACTTTGAAGGCAGCTGATAACTGTCAGGCGACCCTGGCTTCATCTCTGCCTCTGATGCAGAGAACTCATCAGAGCCTTCCTCAGACTCCAGGACTGGCACATGTTCCTCCCCAACCTCCTCACTGTCCGAATCTAATGCCAGCTCTGCTGGCCACTGGCAGCCCACAACAAGAATGGCTGAGGGTTGGACACAACTGAATAGCTGATAATGACAATGATATAGGATTATAAAGGAAGGAACATTCCTCTAGAGAAAATAGATGAATATCTAAACAAAGGAAATTTACTGAGGCTTAGCAAGGAACAGAGACAGATTATGAATGCCCTGTGACAACAAGGGAAGTTTCTGAAACTATAAAAATGATTCAACTAGGTGCCTGGATCAGACTGATTATCAGGTTCTTATTATAAATATTTTGAGGATGAAGATTTACAAACTTTACATGATGACCTCTATTCTACAGGGAGGAAAGATACCAGATAATTGGAAAGAGGTCAATATAGCACTAATACCTAAAGAGGGACAAAAATGAACTTTAACAAGAAACTATAACCCGATATCATTATTGAATAATGACCATGAATTATGATTCTAGCTGATAGACTGAAAATAATTTTACAAGAATTTATTAGTGAGGATTAATGTGGATTTTTTCTCCTATAAGACAGTTAAGGGACAATGTTAGAAATGTGTTGAACATTTTGGAATGTTTAGAGCAACATAATGAAAAACAAGCTGTACTTATTTTCTCAGAGAAGGCCTTTGACAATTTGAACTGAGCTTTCTTATTCAAGGTTTTGGAAGAGAGAATTTTATAAAGTAGACAAGATTGCTTTAAACTTTACAGAAAGCACAAATACTTGTTAACGGAGCTCTTAACACAACCCTATGAGACACACACACAAAAAAGACAGGGATACCCACTGTCTCCTCTCTTGTTTATTTTAGTTCTTGAAATACTGAACTGAGATATAAGATAAGATGAGAGGACTGTGGGAGTAAAGATTTTAAAAGAAACTTATAAATTAAGGGGTTTTGCACATCACTTTTTTTTATTACAGAAGCTCCTTTAAAAGGGAATTGAAATATCAATGGGTAAATTATAAGAATTTCAATTTGAGATTAATAAACAGGAAATATGAAAATAGATCAAACAAAATAATGAATAAAAAAGTGTTAAGATTGAGAACAGGGTAAAATATCTGGGTATCACTCTAACGAATATGAATTGTATGTTATTTCAAAATAACTACATTAAGACATTGAATGAAGTTAAAAAGATATGTTAAGATGGGAGAAACTATAACTGTCAATTTCTGTGATAAAAAAGAATGTCTTGCCTAGAATGATGCTTTTGTTCCAGACAATACCTGTTTTGACAACTGATGCACCATTTAAACAATGGCAGAAGGATATATCTAAATTTGTGAAGCAGGGGAAAAACGCAAGTTAAATATAAGGTGTTACAAGAGGCAAAGGATTGAGGAGAATTGGGTTTTCCTGATTTGAAATTCTATTTTTCAGCCTGCTGTTTGGTTTGGAGGAAAGAATGGATCTTGCTGAGAAATAGAAGGATATGGCTTGAGATTTGGGCAGTTGGATACTTCTGGTATGATAAAATCAAGGTTAACGTGGATTTTAAAAATCATTACATTAGACTTGCCATATTGAGAATATGGAATAGATATGTTGGAAGAAAGGTCCTTCTGGGTTCAGTTCCAAGTGGGGGAAAAGATACTGGAAACATGGAGGCTGTTTGGAAAGCTGGTTTAATGGTGGACAGGGTCACATGGCTTGGAGCTCCTGGATGAAAAGGGAAGAGATGTTGAAAGTCTCTGGATTTTATGCCCCCTCTGGACTTTGAATTTCCTGGGACACAGGAAGAGTATCCTGATAGGTTGCTGTCAGAGGTCATAGCTAGCTTTGTAGGTTGTCTGTGTGCTAAGTTTGGCTGAAACTTGGTGGGTGGTTTAAATAAAGGGCAATGAAATGGGGTAGATCTTGATTATGTAGAATAGAGTGGTCCAGGCCTTAATGGCCCATTAACAAAGGTGTGGGGGGGAGGGGGTTAAGTTTCTGCCTTTCTGAATTTCTACTTCTCTTTTTAGGGGAAATATTCTGCCCTTTTAATATATCCTAAAATATTTCATTTTTCTACAATAGGGATGAGTGCTAACTTCCTACAGATAGAAACCAAAATTATGTCCCAAAACACCTTTGTGGCTCTCAACAGAAGAAACATTTTATAGATGGAAACAGACAAACACTAACTAACTAACTAACTAACTAACTAACTAACTAACTAACTAACTAACTAACTAACTAACTAAATGTAAGATAATAAAAATTTACCAAGGGGAATTTAAATTAAACCAAAAGAAGTACTAGTGGTGAAGGGACATAGCTGTTAATGGTTCTCTTATTTACAATTATTATGAAGATTTTAAGTAGAGTAAAGAATGTATGGCTTTGAACATTGTAAGATTGATCCTGAAATAGAATTGAGTACAAATGATGAATATGTAATTGCTAAAATGTATGCACTTTTGTTGAAATTTGAGACAGAAAAAAGAACGAGTAACAAAATGCATGATAAAGTGGGCTAAAGTTTGTGGTTACAATACATAGATGGGCATTGGCGAAAATATGTGGCTGATAGAAATGAAATTTACACTATGTTATTATCTTAAAGAGGGATGCGGTGGCTGAGTGCCTAAGATGCTGAGTTGTCGATCGAAAAGTCGACAGTTTGGCGGTTCGAATCCCTAGTGCTGCGTAACGGAGTGAGCTCCCATTACTTCTCCCAGCTTCTGCCAACCAGTTTGAAAACATGTAAAAATGCAAGTAGAAAAATACCTTTGGAGGGAAGGTAACAGTGTTCTGTGCACCTTTGGCGTTTAGTCATGCCGGCCACATGACCACGGAGACATCTTCAGACAACGCTGGCTCTTCGGCTTTGAAACAGAGCTGAGACCCGCCCCCTAGAGTCAGGAACAACTAGCACATATGTGTGAGGGGGACCTTTACCTTTACCTTTTATTATCTTAAAGACAATTTTATAAAATGATGTACCATTGGTATTTGTCACCAGAGAAATCTAACCAGTAAATCTCTGGATAATAAACAACTTTAAATCCATAATACATAATCCTGATCAGTTTGAAAAAAAATACCCAAAGCTGAAATCCTGACAAAAAATATCCTTGACAGTGGGTCACATTTACAAACACCTATACATGCCAGAGCTCCAATAATAATTCATACCCAGTTATTAAGGGGAAAACATGTCTTTATGGCCTTCTAAAAAGCCCATAGAGTTGGTGCCATCCACATTGCTGAGGGAATCTTTTCCACAAGTCAGTCTCTGTGACAGAGATCCATAAAATGACAATAACTCAACATAAAGACCATGACGATGGCCAAAGTCCCACCTGTATTTTTAAGCACAGCCTAATTCACATAGCCCCTCTTGACATTTTCCCACACCCCCACACAACACTCCCCTTGCAGATGTTCCCAATCCATTCTATCACTACTAGGATACTATGGACAGAAATACACCCTTAGTGTTTGTATCCTTTGAATACTTGACCCCCCTCAACTGATCCTCATTTCCACTGGGTAAAAGCTTTTTATAGCCTCAACTATTGGTTGATTCATTGGCTTTGGCTAGTTCAACAATTGTGGTGAGTGTGGGGTGGGGAATATGTGGAATTTCATTTGTATTCTATTTCTTGTGCAGAACAGATGTAGTGTTCCCAGATTACTTTAAAAAAAAAAAACTAGCAGAAAAATAGTGCGGGATTTGCTACAATTCTCCTGCTTCCTGCATGTATTGGCAAGAAGCCATAATTGGCTTATCGGTAGCAAGAAAGCCACACTACACTTCGGTTGTGGTATTATCTGCCCTTGCCCTTCTTTTTTTTTAAATGAAAAAAATGTTCACTCTCTTGCTCACACACACATTTCATACTGATTTTTTTTGTTGTTCATAAAGTGTTGGGAGTGCATCAAATGGCTACCCTGAAGAGGGTATGATTTACAGTCATTATGAAGGCAGCGTCATGGGAAGGGTAGCCAAGTACAGAAAATTCATTTATCAAACAACAAACGGATCATGATATTTCCACCAATCCTTCCAGATGGCTAGCTTAATCCATACCTACTCTGATTTAGCTGTACCTCTTTTCCTGAGCCAGTGGTCACATTGGGTTGCAGCCATCCTCAAAAGACAAATAAAGGTGAAGCTGAAGTTGAAAAATTCGCTTGATTAGATTCCAACTACTCACTTTTTATCATTCTTAATACCAATGGGAATATGATGTCTGTTCCCATCAGGGATAGTATTCACTTACCTTCCCTACTGGTTCACAAATGTGAGTGTGCGAGTGCGCTCGCTTCATGCTCATGCATCACATCCGTGCATGGGCTTTTGGCAAAATAAGGGCCTAAATGGGATGCCATAGAGTCGGGGCAGGTGGATGTGGTCACCTGTAATTATTGCTACAGGTTCAGGCAAACCAGTCCAAACCAATATCATACCACCTCTGGTTGCCATACCTGGCAACATTTCACAAGCATCACAAATAAGCATTAGCAAATAGCAAAGCAACATTTGAGAAACATTAATTTTGGACAAGCACTACAATCATTCTCAAGTATGTCTCTAAGTTTTTAATGTTAACTGGAAAGGGAATAAACCTCTCCACTTCCTTATCTCTTCTCCAATCCTTATTCCACTCTCCTCCTTTAGTCAAGTTGCCGCTGTAGAAATGAGAAGAGGACAGAGAAATAGCTCCCTTCATCCGGTATGCTAGATATGTGTCAAATACAAGGAACCCTATCTCTGACTAAAACCAAGAGGGATGGTTTTTTTAAAAAAAATCTAGCATGATTCTTACAGAGTAGTTCTTAACAAGATTTGTGGAAAATTCAAGGTGAATTGCTGGAAGTCATCTTGAGAATGCAAGAATTCCAGCAATAGTAGTATATTCCATTTAGAACCAATATATTCCCATGTACAGTTGATCGGAGACTTTGTAAAACTTTCTTTCTTGCATTTCTCCAATGATCCAATGAGGAGGCAGCCCGCTTCACTGGTAAATTTCCAATTGGCTGATAACAGAATGGTCTTCTGAATCTATCTGTATAAGGACCATGTCAGGCCTGGAAGCCGTCTTTTACATTGGGTCTTCAGGCCTGCCACATTTTCTACTGTGGGAAAATGGGAGGGGGGATTATATGGTGTATGGGAGATATATAGTCAAAGTAACATTCTTTTCTCAGAGAGTCAAGGGCCTCTTGCCCTGCACCTGGAGTGGTGTGACTGGGAGGCATCTCCAGTTGGGATAGTGTCTGATTGGGCCATGTGATGGATATGTGGATACTGAGCAGGGACTTGAATTTTCACTTGGGTGGGAAAAACCTGGAAACTTTCAGATTCGGCTTTTCCCAGATGTGCCAATATGACATCTGTAATAAAATGAAACTTTGAGGAATCTCAAGCCTTGGAGTATTTTTTTTTTGTTGGGGGTGTCACTTGGAACCCTGACATTAACCCGAATCCTCTTTAAAAACTCTACTAGCTCCCCCAAACTCCGGGGTGCTGTCCAGGGCCCTGAGCCACAAACATCAACCCGAGTCAGGGTGGCGTGAAGACTCAGGGAAGATGGAGGTGACAGACCAACCATTAGTTTCTCCAATGTCGCTATCGCATTTCAGTAATGCTGGGAAACTGTAATCCCCAGCAATTTTGGCAACTGGTGCACAGCCATAGCCATGATTTGTCATGATTCAAAGAACAGACAAGGAGAAATTAGCATCCACCATCCCAGTGTAGCTTCCAGAGTAGCTAGAAAAACAAAGTATCTTGGTCTTCAGAGATTAGAGTTGTGAAAGTCTATCAGAGTCCTTGTGACATTGTGGAATAGGCGTTTTCCAAATTGAGTTTTGAAGAGGTGGATATTTTTCAAGCTATGAAATAATATTTGCATTGCTTTTCTGAATGCAGCTTAAAATAGAGATAGGGAGAAAAATCGTTCGCCTCCCATTTGTACAAAAACATACATACTGTAATGAATCATTTTAAAACAAAAAAATTAACTGTTCTTCAAAATTTGCTCTTTCCTGAATGAGTTCTGCAAATTAAAAAGGGAGGGGAGAAGGAAACATTTAAAAAATCTGCCCTCAATTGCATATATTTATGAAAAATGTGTATTATATCTGGGTCAATAACTTGCAAATTTTTACATTGGGCAACATTGCAATAATGTATATGCTTAGGAAACTATGCACACAAATACAAGTTTTATTTTTAAAAAATTGAGTGCAGCAAAGTGACACATTTGCAAACTTAAGAGGAGCAAAAGCTGATAAATTTACCTATTCCTAGTACTGAGCTTGACTGGGTGTGACTGTGAAATAAAAAGATATGCCTTGAAGTTTTTACATCCTATTTTGGGACTTGAACAGTGGCATGTGTTAATTAAGGATTCTTTTATTTAGCTTGCTAAAAACATCAGGGGGAAGAGTAGATCTGGACTTTGAGAAAAGGCTTGTTAATACCCATTTTTCTTAAATAAAAAAAAATAAAGTCATAAACTTCTAAAAATATTGATTTAGTGGTTAGTCATTTTGTTCAATAGAATATGCATTCCTCTTTTTAAAAGAAAAAGCAGCAAAAGCTGTTAATTTGATATCTAAAGGAAAAGGACTTGAATATAATCCAAATCAGATATTTTGCATCTCCCTTTGCACAAGGGAACCATTTATCAGCCCAAGGATATGTGTGTGTGTGTGTGTGTGTGTGTGTGTGTGTGTGTGTGTAAGAGAGAGAGGGGGGAGGGAGGGAGGGAGAGAGAGAGAGAGAGAGAGAGAGAGAGAGAGAGAGAGAGAGAGAGAGAGAGAGAGAGAGAGAGAGAGAGAGAGAGACTTGGCCTCCTCCACAATCAAAGCCTTACCTTTTAAAAATACATGGTATGTATGCAATGCCCCACTTGATTGGCCACCATCTTGATTTTTACCAGCTAATCACCAGCTAATGAAGCATTTTCTTTGCTTGTCTTTGCTAATGGATTGATCACCACTAGCCCTATGCCAGGCAACTGGAATGCTCTGTACTGCAGAAGCCATCTTAGCCTGCCTTCCAAAAATGGTCAATTACCTCACTGAGGAAACTCATGTTGTTCCAGTGATGTCCTCCTGCCTTTTCAAATATAAGAATGGTCAGAGAAAGCTATCTGGGAATGTAAAGTATATGTCAGACCAGAGGGGGTTCCTACTGGTTCGGCAAAATAGATAGTAACTTGGTGGCCTGGCTCACTTGTACTGGCAGCAACCAAGGCCTGCCATGCCCCTGAACTGGTTCTCTTGGCTGCACAATAGGTGCCGCCATCTTGTTTTTGGCTTCTGAGCATGCACAGAAGCATTTTTTAGTACTGTGCAGCGCCCGTAGTGTGCATCAAGTGCACACACATGGGTGGCACATCCCTGAGCGAACTGGCAGTAGCAGCAGACAGAACCCTCCCCTTTGTCAGACCCAAGAACCGAGAACAACACAAGATTGTGACTCTTGAGTATTTTCCTTTGTTGTTCTTCACTTATAGACAGAATCTTGCCAGTCTAAAGCAACTTTCCACATAAGTGTAAACATTCTCTGGGAACTCCTAGGGAGGAGCTGTTTTAACACTTTTTTTTTGAGGGGGGCAACCATACATTCCAAGCTCTGCTATCTCTTTGTCCTCTGAGATGCAGCCCACCTTCCCTTCTGGGAATCCAGACTACATTCCACGACAGGATGGCAAAACAACTACATGGCAGGTTTCTGTCACTCTCGAGAAGAGAAGTTTTGTTGCTTGACAAAGCAAATTCAAAGGACTGTTGAAACAAAGCCCCTTCTTAAAGCTCTGCCCAACTCTGGTTTTATTTTAAGTTTTTATCTATCTATATGTCTGTCTGTCTGTCTGTCTGTCTGTCTGTCTGTCTATCTATCTATCTATCTATCTATCATCTATCTATCTATCTATCTATCTATCATCTATCTATCTATCTATCTATCTATCTATCTATCTATCTATCTATCTATCTATCTATCTATCTATCTATCTAATTTCCTATAGCACCCACATCACATTCAAGTGATTTTGGGTGGCATACAACAAGACCTAAACGGTAAATATCAAACATTATTATCAACAGCAAACATTAAAGCCTATAAAACCAGCTAAAACAAAAGTAATAAGCGAAGGGGCATTAAGAGTAATGGCGCCACCTCCTCTGTTCATTTGCCCTCTGCTTACTATTTTTCTCTTGCACATTTCCTCACCCATTTTGTTACCTGCTTGACTTGGCCGATCAATTTTTCTGGAACCCTTCTGCTCCCTCCTTGTGTATCTCCTCTTTCTGAGCTATGACTTCAGAAACTGCATTATAAATATTCCAGCTGCTCCTACAGGCGGTATCCAGTTCCAACAAAGAACCCCACTTCTGAAGGATTTACAGCTTGGCTTTAAGAGTGGCGTCAGGATGCAACTTGGCACGCAGGGTCTCACCACAAGAGCCCCATCTTTGGGATCATAAATCAATCCAGTTATTTTTAAAAGAGATCATGGCAAAGCATGGAATTATATCACTCTCTGACACCTCCTTCATCTCAACACGTACCTGAATTCCAGAGGCCAGCAAAAAGTCATCGCCTCAATGGATTAACAGTCACTGAAAGTTGATGCACATACCTTTAATAGCATTTATACACTTTCTTATTTTTCTGGAGACAGGCCAGGGGGTTGGGGGGTGGGTAGGACTGGGAGGCAGTTCAAACATAATCTAAACACCTGTGAGGGAAAGAAATGAAGCACTTATAGAACCTGATCCAGTTCAGAGAAAATCATGTTCCTCTCTAAAAGGAACAGGGTTCTCCTTAATTATAGAAAATCAAGGTGGGTATTTTATTTTTAACATTTTTTTAACAACTGCAAGCATCCTGGACAGACAGATAGAAATATCTTGCAGTAAGTTAATTTATAGTATATCCCAAAAGTGGGGGGAGTGCAGGGGGGTTGTGCGCGGGCGTGCCCACACCCATAATTCTATCTGCGTGGCACACACACACACACACACTGCATGTGTGTGTGACCCCTGCCCTCCCCCTGCTTTTTGCACATGATGGACCTGTTTTTCACCCTCCCCAGGCTCCACAGTCTAATTCTAACCTCTTCTATAGAAGAGGTTCCACAAATCTACTGTGCCATTTAGAACCGGTTCCAGCTCCCTCCTCCTGCCCATCTGCACATCATCAAAATAAAGAGCAAGAGGAGGAATTCTGGGAGTTGAAGTTCACAAGCCTTAAAGCTATCAAATTTGAACACCCCTGGATTTTTTTCCCTAAAGAGTTAGGGGTGCAAGGGTCTTGTAACTTGACAGCTTTAAGACTTGCATGCTTCAAATGCCAGAGTTTCTGAGCCAACATTTTGGTTGCTAAGCAAGAGTGTTGTTAAGTGAGTTTCACCACATTTTACAAGTTGGCCATGCCCACCCAGTCACATGGCTGGCAAGCCACTCCCACAAAGCAGGCCGTACCTACAGAAAAGGTTATAAAAATTTTTGAAACCCACCACTGCTCCAGAGGCTTTCTAGGAGCATGGGGAAGATGAAAATGGCCTCCCCTACCCCCCTCGGAGGCTCTCTGGAGGCTTCAAGAGGCTTCCTTGAAGCCTCTGGAGGGTGAAAAATGTCCCTATGGTCAAACCAGAAGTCCGTTCCTGAACTTGCTTAACCACAGTGGCAAAAAAATGTTGTTAAAAATAGGATGCAACTCACTTAACAATCACCTTGCTTAGCAACAGAAATTCCATTCCCATTTGCGTTCAGAAATTGAGGACTATCAGTGTGTGAAATCTAATTAGAAAAAGAAATGAAACAGCAAAAGACCCCATTTCAAATGCATCCTCATACAGTCCCCACCTAATCCCAGTTGCTGTTTTGGACTGGAAAAAAATCAAACTAAATGGATATTCTGAGCGATACTAAATTATCTCACACTATTACTCCGTTTTATCAACAAATCTTTATTTCCAGAATAAGCATATCTAATGATTTCATATCTGTCTGTTCGTCGCCATAAGCTACTCTTCTATATGATGAGTATACTTTCGTCAGAATATAACAAATGTTTTTATGTGACCAATATAGATACTTTTATGTAATAATCTCTGAGTTTCTTATTTTGAACCTATTTCCAGGTTCAAATAATAATAATAATCCTGGAAAAAATGCAATGGGAAATCACGGAGTATGTTGAGATTGACTTGAGGGATACTTTATTGTTTAACTTTTCCTGGAAATATTCCAGAAGTGGATTTTGTTAGGCTTACACTTAATGGAAAAGCTGCATATTCCTGTTCCTCCATAGACTGTAATATAGCTATTATTGTTATTTTGCTATAGTATCTCTACATACAAAAGAGAGCGTTTAGAGTAAGATTTAAAAATACAGATAAATCTTCAGCAGGGTGGTGTGCAATTCATGAGAACAAAATAATGCCATATTGAAAAGTTCTCCTCTACTACTACTACTTCTTTTAACAAAAAATCAATTCTCATTCTGTTTGATGAAAAAGAACTCACATTTGAAATTGATTTCAAAAGAAAAGAGAATTCTGGTTAAATTCTCAGGGGAGAACATGAGGTTCTTTCACTTTTTACTGTAGCAATGTTTTCCTTTTCATTGTACAACTATCTTTCCCCACTCCACAACTTCTATTGTTTCTCTGATTGGAAAGGAATTATTTCTCCAATCTGGAAAAGGTGGCCAGCCAAAAAGGCTCATAGTAAAGAAAAGGTGAATGTTGCACCTTTTTTTAAAGTGTTGTCTTGTCTATTTATCCCCTTTCCCTTGTCTGTTGTGAGCCGCCCGGAGTCCTCCGGGAGTGGGCGGCATACAAGACAAATGAAATGAAATGAAATGAAATGAAGATCTGAAAACACTAACGAACTCCCAGCATTTGCCTGGATATATTAGGAAGATCTAAAGAACCCTCCTACTTATTTGGGTTTGGGTTAGTGTTGTGGCCCAGCAGGAGCCGTTGGAGCTGCCGATGGACTCCGATAGCGAGGACCCCTATGAGTCTGCTATGGAAGATGTGGAGGACCCCGGGCAGGGTTCAGACTCAGAGCAGGGACCCGAGAGGCTGGTTGGCCACCAGGAGGCACCTGAAGCATGGAGCAGTGGGGAAGATCAAAGGGAGTTTGTCCCTAATGCCAGGCAACAGAGGGCAAAGAAACAGAGGCAGCAGTTACAGAGACAGACTTATAAGAGATAATCAAGCCCAGGTGGTTGTGACTTGACCCCTCCCAAGAGAATATATAAGAAGAGACTTTGGGAGGAGTCCTTTTGCAGGACACAACCATTCGTAATAATCTGGATAACTCCTTGTCTGGTCTGCCTTGTGTTCCCGTGTCTGTTGGAGTCTGGGTTGCTGCCAACGTCCTGCCAGTGGGTTGTGTCTGGGCTTTCAGCCAACAGGATTATAATTGCTGTGAATGAAGAGTGGCAAACAGCTAAGCCTGTATCTGTGTTCATTACTGGATGGAAGGGGGGCAGAACAGGTTAGTCTATAGAAAAGAAGGATTAGGGGGGACATATTAGCAGTATTCCAGTATTTGAGAGGCTGCCACAAATAAAAAAAAGAAATTATTTTCCAAAGCAACAGAAGGCAAGACAAGAAACAATGGATGGAAACTAATCAAGGAGAGACGCAACCTGGAATTAAGGAGAAACTTCCTAACAGTGAGAACAATGGAACTTCAGATGTTGTGGGTGCTTCATCACTGGAGGTTTTTTAAGAGGCGACTGGACAGTCACTTTTCTGAAATGATATAGGGCCATGATGGTGAACGTATGGCTCGTGTGCCCAAAGTGGCATGTGGAGCCATGTTGCCTGGCTCATGCGGTGTCGCCTGTTCCTCTTCCTGCTTTCTGGCATGCATGCGCACACGATGATCAGCTGGCCTTTGGGTGTACGAGAGTGCCAGAAAGTGGAAGACTGGTATTCCATTTTCAGTGTGAGCATGCGCGCCGCCCCCCTGATCGGCATTCACGCATTATGCGCTAGTAACTGGAAGATTTGCTCACTGGTGTGCATGCATGCACTGGAAGCCAGAAAGTTTATTTTCTGGTGCATGCATGCCCCCTTGGCAGCTCCTCTTCCAGGTTGTGGCCCTGACGAGCAGACATACACACATGCTCCCTTTTTGGCATTCTGAAAAGGTTCACCATAGGATCTCATGCTTGAGCAGGGGACTGGATTAGAAGACCTCCAAGGTTCCTTCCAGCTCTATTCTGATTCTGATTTCTTATCCGGGAAACTAGAATCTCCCTTTATCCAGAGAAACGGGGAGGGGGGGGGATATCCATTTGAAGAGGCAAGAGAAATTGGAGGGAATGATTGAAAATTTTTCTACCAGAGAAAACGTGGTGGAAATTTAGAGACAAAACCTAATGAGTTTTTCAAGGATTAAAGAGTCCTGCTGGTGCAATGGTTGAAGTGTAGTATTGCAGGCAAAATCTGCCCACAGCCTGGAGTTCAAGCCCGATAGGGCTCAAGGTTCATTCAGCCTTCCATTCTTCACCGGTTGGTAAAATGAGGACTCAGATTGTTGGGGTCAATATACAAATAATGTTTCTATATTGCAAACTGCAATATAGAGAGTGCTGTAAGGTGCTATGGGGAAGTGTATAACCCTAAATGCTATTGCTAGGCCTAACAAACTAGAAAAAAAGAAAGAAAAATAAACATTCTGAGAAACTGAAAGGTAGATTTTGTCGCAGCTTTATAACAAAGGGCAGCTTATATCAAAACCAAAAGTTTCCTTTCTCAAAAATCCTTCCAATGAGAATAGAAAAGAGTCACCCTATCCAGATGTTTTGGGGAAGCAAACCTCACAACTTTCAGCCGGCGTTCATAGAGTTGCAGTCCCAACATAGCTGGGTAAGGAAAAGCTGAGGTAAGTTTTCTTCATGAAGAGACTCTTTTCGTGAGAACCAGCATCTCAACGTAGCAAAAACAACAAGGGTTCTTGTAGCATCTTAAAAGCTGACAAATTGATTATGGCATAAGCTCTCTTTAGGGGCTTTATTTGCACGCCGTACAATTTGTTGTCCTGAAAGGCCAAGTAGCAGAGTCCCATAGGAGACTCTTGATTCTCAGAAATGGCGCTTTTAACGGAACACCGCAAGCCGACAAGCTTACCGAGCCTTACAATGCATACAAGCGTGGAATAGCTGCAAGTGTGACAGGGAGAAATAGAACTTATGGCTAGCTCTCTCATGCATGCATGTGCATGCATACACACATGCATGCACACACACACACACACACAGAGAGAGAGAGAGAGAGAGAGAGAGAGAGAGAGAGAGAGAGAGAGGAGAGAGAGAGAGAGAGAGAGAGAGAGAGAGAAGGAAGGAAGGAAGGAAGGAAGGAAGGAAGGAAGGAAGGAAGGAGAACCATCAATAGACCTGTATGAGTATTTGACACTTTGGATTGATTTGAACCAAATTTCAATACTTTTTGCTTGTGTGCTCGTGCATGTGAATGATTCAGATCAATCCAAATTGAATAAGACCCTATTCAGAAAGCCAGCCCAAATTGATTTGGATCCAAATTGCCAACACTCCTAACAGCCAACTGAAGTGGCGTTTTTTTGTTTTTTTTTAAATGAATTACAATATAGAGTTCCATATTTGGTTAAAAATGAGAGTGGTGAAACATCAGAAAGGTATGTGTGCATGGGCAGAGATCTTCCATCATCGGAAGGCATCCCTCTTCCTCTTCCACAACATTGTCAAAGGTAATAAACACTTCCCTTATTTTGCTCATGACCGTTCCTCTTTCTCCTGCAAACCCTCCTCCCACCCCCAAAAGCTTTTTTTCTTTTATTGAATAATTCAGCTTCTGTACAGGCTCAGCTGACCTTTGCTTGATAAAGTCATATTTCCGAGCATTTGCTTGCATTTGGTATTTTTAATCAGGTTCAAGTCCGCTGGCTACACATCAGAGCCGAGAATAATGATGCTACAGATATGTATTTTAGCCAAATGATGTTCTCTCTGCCGCACACACATCCCCCAAATCACTGAGTTGTTAACTAAAGTGTAGGAGAATTTATGATGCTAAATAAAACCAGGGAGGGAAGGGGGGGGAAGATGTTTTAATAAGATGAAAATCCAAATGTTAAAATAATGAGCCATCTGTATGGGTGGCCCTCTCTTGAGATATGCCAAGAGCTTTACCATCTGTGAAACATTTACCAGCTGTTTCCTTCCTCTTCTCTCTCTCTCTCTCTCTCTCTCTCTCTCTCTCTCTCTCTCTCTCTCTCTCTCTCTCTCTCTCTCTCTCTCTCTCTCTCTCTCTCTCTCTCTTTCGTTGTAAGAACATAAGAAATCCTCATGCAACTGACATATCCTAGGAATGGAAACAGGTTTGTTTGGCTTCAAGATCCTATATCAAAAGCTGTATACTTGGAAATCTTTTTTTGCGGGGGTGGGGGGTGGGGGGGATTGAGAAGGTTACAATTCCCTGCATTTGAAATCCCCATCTACCTGAAGTTTGGTTCACCTCCATGAACTACCCTTAGCACTGTGTCTGCTAATGGATTTTGTTTCACTCCTGTATGCACCCAAAAGCTGGTAGGAGCTGTGTGTTGCCTTTGCCAATGCCTGCTCACCCTCCTAATGGAGCTGCTTCTTTCTATTTTTAGGATACGTTTAATTCTCTCTTTTTTTAAAAAAAAATGGTGCCAGACATGCTTCCACACCCCTTTAGCTCAGAGTACGTGCAAAATCGGAGAGGAACAACAATTCCTTGTTGCAAAGGGATCTGTGTTAGTGCAGGCAAATGTGATTTTCAACTGTACAGGAAATAGTGCACTGTACTTACATGTCATGATCAATTAATGTCAATGATTTCTGTGCAAGAAGACAGGAATATCCGTATTCCAAAGTGAGGTTTCTGAAGAAGTATACAAATTCTGTCCAATGGGTTGGCTTTCCAAAGAGATAACCAAGGCACTGGTTTTTTTAAAAAAAAATATGTTGCAGGAAATCCTATAATTGTTCAGAAATATCCCAACCAATCTTCCAACTATATGTATTTTGGCTTCCATGGATTATTTCATTCCTTGCTCATATGGAAGCTGACACAAATTGACTTCTGCTGATTTTTTTGTTCTACATACTATTGCTGGAGCCCACATAATTTGAATAATGCAGCTAAGTGAACATTATGGAATGTGTGCTATCAGAGTAAGGGTATATTTTGGAGCTGGACACTCTCTTCTACATTGGTTCCCTTGTTTGTCAAGCAGTTGCTTGCAGTCAGTATCACTTGGTGCTGAGAGTTCAAACCAATAGGTGTGTCCTTGTTTGGAGCATCAGGATCTAGTTTTCTCTCTCCAGCTGTTTCATTGGTGTATGAAGTCCCAGTTTGAGGTCATCTGACAAGTAGCTATATATCTCTAATCTAGGATGAGCCAGAGATACAGTAGAAGGCTTGGAGACTATGAAGGACTGGATGGAACAAAAGAGGCAGAAGCTGAATAGCAAGAAGACTTATATACCCATTTACAGTGCTTTATAGCTCTCTCTAAGTGATTTACAGAGTCAGCATAATTGCCCCCAACAATTTGGGTCCTCATTTTACACACCTCAGAAGGATGGGTCAACCTTGAGCCTGGTGAGATTTGAACTGCCAAATTGCAAGAAGCCAAGAAGTAGCCTGTAGTACTGCACTTTAACCACTGCCCCATCATGGCTCTTAGAATCCTAGAAAGAAGCTGCTGGTTTGTACAGAAACCTTTGGTTTTTTTTATCACCTCCAAGGATCATTCTGGATGAGGGTAGCACTCTCTTGAAGTTCTCCTTGGGGGTTCTCCTGGATTTACTATTACTGCTAGTTACTGTATATGTTACATAGATGCAGTAGGTGTTATGGCCAAGGGAATGTACTACAACTGAACTTCAGTAGTGACTCTTATCACTACACCATGGAACTCATTGTGTGCTGTACATGGAACTGCCTTTGAAGTTCACCCAGAAGCTGCAATTGTCACAAAATGCAACCACCAGAAGGCAAGCAAAGTAAGAATCATTGTCCATATAACACTGGTGCTTTGGGCACTGCATTGCAAGTAGGCTTCCAGTGAAATTCTGGATGTAACTTTTAAAACCCTACATTGTTAGACACCAGGATATCTTCAGGACTGCCTTCTCTGGATGTCTTATCTGTATAGCAGATAAGCTATCCAAGCACATGTCCTGTAGGGTCATCCCATTTGGGGAGGATTGGGGAATTCCACTGACCTGAGGTGAGAGATAAGGAAATATTCTCTTTGAATATTTTCTCTCTAATAATTCCCTTCCCCTATGGAAAAAAGTATGGGAGAATTTAAAGCAAACAAACAAATGCAATTCTTCTTTGTCAGGTGCATAAATTTTCCATGTGTCAGAAGATGTAACTTGCTTAGATGGCTCTTAACATATGGAACTGAGAGCAAATCTATAAATAGCAAAAACAATCATAACTCAATGCATCCTCCATAAATGCAGGTAATATATTTTTGGAGTGAGATGCCCCGAACTGGATATTCCAGAAGTGGAGTATGAAGCTGCCTGTTCCTTAGCTCCTGGATGCCATATGATCTTGGCTTCAGGCTACCTTTAGTGAACACCAGGTCTATTTCTGATAAGATGTTGATTCTCCATGACTTGATCTGACTTACATAACTTACATCTGGCTATGAAGAGATACAATTGTACTTCTATTTGAGATTTGCCCATCTGGATTTCAGATAATTCAGCAGCCTCAGCTCCAGGGCAGGTGGGAGGTGGGGGGAGAGGTGATGCTTCTGTAAAAGACCTTGACAGTAACCAGATGCATCCTTGTGCATGTAACTGTGCATATAACTGTGCATGTAACTGGATGCAAGTGTCTGTAGCTGAGATTGGGATAGGGAGATAAGCTAGGGATACTGCTGATACACTGCCCAATCTACTAGAAAATTCCTACTCAGTTTTTTTGGGATGTCATTGAGGGTACAGTACTATATTCTCTCCAGCTTTTGGTGAGAAGAAGGAGTAGAATTGTGGAATGTGTTGTTGTCATTCTTTTCTAGAAGCCAAGGTCATCTTTTGTCTCCGCACCTCTGCACCTGACCGGAACCAGCTGGGTGGAGATGCCAGCGTGGCCAAAGAAGATTGGACCATGTGATGGATTTATGGGTGTGGGATAAGATCATGAACTTTCAACTGCGTGGAATCTCAGGAAGTTTTCAGATTTGGGATTCCACAGTTCGTTGCCAACATGTCTATCTTATTAAATTGGAAATTTAAGGATAGCTCTGCCTTGGACTCTGATTTAATTCGGCATGATATTTTGACAGCAGGGGCTACACTGGTTGCATGATTCCAGGTACAGTTCAAAGTGCTATTTTTTTTAACCTACAGTCTTAGATTGTTTGGATGCATGTTACCTACAGCACAGGAGAGAGTCTGCCCATGCTATGTGATCATCATGGAAAGCAAGATTCTTGGTTCTTTCCTTCCAGATTGTCAAATGAGTAGGAGCTTCAAAGCAGACTTTATCTGTGGTGTTTGGCCACGCATGAAATCTGGATAGACCCTGAATTGTTAATGTTTACAAAAGCAAACTAGAAACTCCTGCTGGATGTGGAAGGTTTGAAGCATCCAGGATGACAAGTTGCTGTTTTTAATCCTATTATTTTGCATTTTAATGCTATTCATGGCAGTTTATCTGAGCTACCCAGGATTTGTAAAATTGGGTGAGATAAAAATTATGTAAACAACGATTGCAACATCCTGGTGGACAAATAATAAAACCCAGAATCTTAATGCCAGTCCCAGCCATCCTGACAGTGGCACCTCTTTCTCTTTATGGAAAGAGAATGTGTGTGTTGAGTTCAACTTCAGGTTGATTTCAGAAGTTACTTGTAATGTCTCTGTCGCCCTTCACCTAATTTCATTTCAGCCAGCAACGTAAATTACTAGCTATTATTTCTTTCATCTGTTTATCAACTTGGCAAACCTATTTTTGCATTATATTTCTCCAGCTTTAGCCTCATAATATCGTTTCTGGTTTGCTTGTCTAAAATTTGCTGTTTCCATGTCAGGTTTATATGCGCATTTTGCTCAGCATGTACATGTTTTAAGTGAGGAAATATGTATTACATATTGGAAAATATGTATATAGTCCTCCAATTCTAGCCCCATCTCAGCATTTATGCTCTACCAATTATTTTTGGTTTTCTGTCTTCTGTTAAACCCAACACTTTGTTACTTTTCTTTTTTCCTTTTTTCTTTTCTCTCTCTCTTTTTTTTTTTTTTTGATGAGTTTACATGAATGTTTCAAAAGATACCAGAATATATATGTGGAAAGATACTCAGAAAAATAGATTATGCCCAAACCCATTGGGAATTTTCTTCTGATAGATCCTTTAAGAGATTGGTAGCTGTTGCTGAATACAGTTTTCAAGCAATCTTTAGTGTAGTGATGGCAAACCTTTTCAGCACTGAGTGCTGAAAAGGGCACTTGGAAGGGGAGCTGCCCAGGTGGCATGCGTGTGCTGAAAAATGAACTTCAACTTTCCGGGGGGGGTGCATGAGCATCAGCCAGCTAGTCTTCCAGTTACTGGCATGCATGCACCTATGATGATCAGCTGACACCAGAATATGAAAGACCAGCTGTTCAGTTTTCAGCACTGCTACAAGCATGAAGACCAGCTGATCATCACATGCTCTTGCATGCTAGAAACCCGGAAGAGGAATGGGTGGCACCACACATGCCAGGCGACATGGCTCCATGTGCCACTTCGGGCCTGCGTGCCATAGGTTCACCATGACTGGCATAGTGGATCTGCTGAACCCTATCTCTTTGGGATAAATCCTGAGAAGGATTTCTAGTGCTGGGAAATAAGAAACCATTTCCCACAATTCTATGGAGGAATATTACACTAATGGGGGAATTTTGGAAAGGTGAACTGCCAGTTCTCAGGTTAATACAATTACACTCATCTAAATGTCGATTTAGGCCATCCAACCCACTGCTTAGTGCAGGAATCCAAATTAAGTATCCCCAGCAGATAGCATAGATAAAAAATATATATGGACTCTTAGCAACTCCATCCAGTGAAAGGAAACCTACTACTTCTCTGAGCAACTGTTAAACTGCTGATACTACTAGGAAGTATACTTTTTCTGTAAAATTCAGATGACATCTGCCTTCCTGTAATTCGATTCCACTATTTTGTGTACCGGAGTGAAGGAGAATAGATCTTGATCTTCCTCTGTGTGGTATCACAGGTAGAGGAACAGAGCAAACGCTTTTCCTTTCAGCTTTCTCTTTTTAAGTTTCAAGTACCCAGTACAGCTTGGGTAGAGAAGGGAAATAAAAAATAAGCATTTATGGCCCACCAAGAGTCTCTGGCAGAAAGCCATATATACTGAATGCTATTTTAGGACATCCAAATTAGAGCCTTTCAGATATTTTCCACCCAGGATCAGCTAAAGCCAACATTAACAGACTTTGGGAGGGCATCATATTGAGGTGTTTCTTGTGTATGAAGTTTGTAAGTTTGCTCTAATCTACAAAGACTAATAAGATTCCCAACCAAATGATTGAAGGATAATTCTTTGAACTTTGGACATAGTGCAGGATTGATTTGCTTTGACTTCTTAATGCTGCAAATTCCGCACTGCTTTGAGAATAAGTCTTTATGAAGACAGTGTGTTTTAGGAAATGTGTATTTAGTAAACACACACACTATTTAAGGAGCCCATTTCTTCCCTTAAAGAGTCTAGTAGCTACATAAGTCCTGGGATATGTGGTAACATACGTTTGCTTAAAAGCTAATCACAAGGAAGAGATTAAGTGGGCTGAATTACATCATTTTGCCCCAAGGGATAGAGAGGCTCTCCATGGTAAGGTCATTAAAAGGGCAGGGTGAACATGAAAATATACATTAAAAGCATTTTCATGAATTTGTCCCAAGACATTGTTTAATGTCAGTCCCTTAAGCATGTTTGTAAAGTGAGTGAACACAATCTGTGCATGTGATATACATCAATCCAAAGTATTCAACAAAGACACAAACAGCGTATCTCTGATCCAGTAGGAAAACTGTAAGTCATTCAACTTTTTATTGCAAAGGCAAAGGTGGGCTGTGTAGAGGCTGGGTTACTCGGATCTCGGAGAGAATGCTCTATTTAACAAAAGTTCAAGGGCCATATTGAAAAAGATTGCACATTCATAAAGATACACATTCATAAAAGAGGACCTGATCTGGGACATTCACATTGTAGCACTGGTCAAAAGGGCCCAGCAGAGATTACACTACCTGAGACTTCTCAGGAAACAACAACTGAATGGAAAACTGCTGGTGACCTTCTAGCACTGCACCATAGAGAGTATTTAACTTAATGCACCTATGTATGGCTTGGCAATTGCACAGTGGCAGATAGGACGGTGCTCCAGAGGGTTAATGTCATTGCCCAGAGGATCATTGGTTGCCCTCTCCCCTCTTTGGAAGAGCTGTATAGCTCCCACTGCCTTAAGAAAGTTAAAAACATTCTTAAAGATCCATCTCATCCTGGGCACCCTTTTTTTGAACTATTACCATTTGGCAGAAGGTACAGGATAATAAAAACAAGGACAAATAGGCTGAAAAACAGCCTCTATCCCAGGGCACTAACCATATTGAATTCTATGGTATAGTGCAATATCGGGTTTTCAATTTCAATTATATAGAATGTATAGGGTTGCAGGAACTGGGCATGGCTAGTCTAGTGAAGAGAAGGACCAGGGGAGACATGATAGCAGTATTCCGATATTTGAGGGGCTACCACAGAGAGCAGTAGGTCAAGCTATTTTCCAAAGCACCCAAAGGTCAGACAAGGAATAATGGATGGAAACTGAACAAGGAGAGATTCAACCTAGAAATAAAGAGAACAATCAACCAATGGAACAGAAATTGCCTTCAGAAGTTGTCAGAGCTTCATCACTTGAGATTTTCAAGAAGAGATTGGACTGTCATTTGTCAGAAATGATGTAGGGTCTCCTGCTTTGGGGGGGGGGTTTACTAGATGACCAACAACGTCCCTTCCAACTCTGTTAACTCTGTCTGTCTGTCTGTCTTTACTTTTAATGGTGTATGTATGGCTACTGAGGTTGGATAAGTTGCTCGTCCAAGACTCCGATGTTTTATACTAAAATGTTGCATCGTTTTTCTCTCTTGATGATCCCTTCCCTAAATTTAACCTTCCAGATATACTCCTGTGTCTTTAAATTAAGGGTCAGATCTTAAACGATTTTTTAAATCTTAGCATGGGGAGTTTCAATTTATTTTCTTCAGGTCTGAAAGCATGAAAACCAGGTTTTAATAAACAGTTCTCTCCGCTGAAAAGATATTTTATCTCATGGTGTGCTTGCATTTCTAGTTCTAGCTGGGAATATTAATCTCTGCATTAATAGCAGAGTCTCTGTTCAAAATTCTATGTTGTTTAGGGAAAACTGCCTTTGTCCTATCTTTGCATTTGATTAGAATTGTATAACTGGAAGGAAAACAATCATGCCTAAGTCTTGAACCTTTATATTCAGGGGTAATTTTAGTAGACTTAATTGTTTTAATCACACACTTCAGGGTATTTGGAGAAGTGTTATAATGCAAGTATGTAAAATTTCATTTACCCAAATGGCCTAGAGAACATCAAAAACACTCTGAAAAAGAACAACTCTAGAAATTAACAAATATTAATGACAAATCAAGATTGTGACAGAAGATCTCAAGGGTAAGAGGTAAACTGCTCTTACTACAAGTCCGTGGGAGGTTAAGCAGATCTGTCCTGCTCTGCAGGGAGCAGAAAACAGACGGATTTTTTTTCCTTGGTTGTTTCTTTTTCTCATTTTGCCATCTGGATCTGTTCATTGTAATTTGCTCCTGACAAAAGAGAATTCACCTAGGAGGAATTTGCACATAATTAAGCCACTTTTTAAACTCTTTGTTTTGTTTTTTTTACAGGTTTTTTATTTCTATTTTCCCTTCCTTTTCTCTTTCTCCTTTTCTCTGAACATTTTAGAAAGCCAGGTGGCAAAGAAATATTCAGAGAGAAATAATTAATTTTAGGGTTCAACTGTATAGCATAAAATTAAGAGTAAGGCACCATCAAATTGCAGGTACAAAATCAAATCTTTACCACTTTTTGCTCATTATTGCTGTTCCTAGCTCTTCACAGTGCTTTACAGCCCTCTCTAAGCAGTTCACAGAGTCAGTCTATTGCCCCCAACAATCTGGGTCCTCATTTTACCAACCTTGGAAGGCTGGAAGGCTGAGTCAACTTTGAGCCTGGTGCAGAGGTGGTACTCAGCAGGTTCTGACCAGTTCTAGAGAACCAGTAGCGGAAATTTTGAGTAGTTTAGAGAACTGGTAAATACCACCTCTGATTGGCCCTGCCCCCATCTATTCTCTGCCTCCCGAGTCCCAGCTTATTGGTAGGAAATGGGGATTTTGCAGTAACCTTCCCCTGGAGTGGAGATTTTACAGTATCCTTCCTCTGCTACTCCTACTAAGCCACACCCACAGAACCAGTAGTAAAAAAAATGAAACCCACCACTGGCCTGGTGAGATCTGAATTGCCAAATTGCTGGCAGCCTGTGATCAGCAGAAGTAGCCTGCAGTACTGCATTCATTTCCAGTACTGTATGGAAAACTCCATCCACAAAAGAACAAACAAGTTAAACATCCATTCAACAATTTAACTTGTCAAAGAAGTTAAATTGTTGAATAGAACACTTTAAGCTTTGATGACACAGAAGCCTTAATCCTCGGGAGATGGATAGGGACTACAGATGGTCAACAATTTTGAATCTTTTTCATATGGAGTTTGGGGAATTACTCTACCTCAACTGAATTTATCCTCCAATTCAGGATCCTCCAGAAACCAAGAAGCAAAGGTGGCAACCAAGCTGAATTCCAGCCAAGACCTTGTTGTAGAGAGCATATCCATTAGGGTTTCTATCTATAAAGCTAACGTAAGAAAAGTACTGATTTCTAGACTAAAGCTTCATTTAATGCTTTGCTAATTATTTGGCTACAACTGGTTTAATTCCTAATTCTGACCAGCTCCCAGCTATATTTCTATGCAAAAAAGGAGTGAAAAATTGCCTTTTAGGGCACAGAGTAATTTTTTTTCTTTAAGTGGCTTTGCAAATATGAGCTTTCAGAGCAGAGGTGGGTTCCGGGTGGTATGACCCAGTATGGTGGTACCATTAATAGCTGGGAGCAGCGTTTGGCCCACCCATCCACCCACCTATGTTCCATAGCTGTTTATAACACAACAGTGTGCAGCGCCTGCGCAACCTCTGCCGAGCAGCTGGGTGTGGCAGGGTAGTGGTGTGCACATGCACACGCATCACACATGCCCGACTAGGACACCTGGCCCTATGCGACGGGGTCCAGAACCCACCACTGTTTCAGAGTTCTATGTTATTCCATAATGTGTCTATCCAAAGAGTGCCACGTTACGACAGTGTGCATGGAGAGTCTTTATGTAAGATGATGATCCCCATCTTTACCCCTTTTTGTTCATTACTGCTGTTCCTGATAGTCACTCAAACATCTGGTTTGGCTTCTCTTTCTGGAGCCAAGGTCATATTACCCAACACGTTTGACTGTTGAACAGTCAGACCTACATGTGAACTGGGAGCTAGACCAGCTGAACTTCCTTAATAGCAGCCATCTGCTAGGGATAACCAATCTGGCATTAGTTGTGGATATCCTACATTATCTGTTTTGCACAGAGGGTTGGAATTAGATGAGCTCAAAGGTCTTCCCCATTTCCCCCCAGTCTATGATAAATGGCCTTTGGAAGCAGAATCCTCATCGGGCCTGAATTTGTGGGGATTAAGGTAGTATACTTCATATTTCTTTTCAGACCTCTGCCCCTTTCTTTAATGCAGATGAAAAGTTTTTTTTTAAATAATGCTGTCTTAAGTTTCTGTGGTGGTTGAAAAGCAAGAGGCGATAGGGAAATACATACCGGTACGTTTGATACAGAAACGGTCCTGAATGTATCAGTTCCTTGCATTTCTAAGGAGATCTGAAAAGTGATTGCTAGGTAGCATTGACAATACAGGGCAAGTTGGTCCTATAGAAGAGAATATTTTTATTTCAAGGTTGAAACTTGAATATTTGAATTTTTACAGGTTTGAATATTTACAGATCCCTCGCATCCTGGACATAAATTGTTTCAACTCATACCCTCAAAACGACGCTATAGAGCACTGCACACCAAGACAATTAGACACAAGCACAGTTTTTTCCCCGAATGCCATCACTTTGCTAAACAAATAATTCCCTCACCACTGTCATACCATTCTCTAAGGCTGCATTACTATTGCTCTTAGTCCTCTCATCATCCCTATCACCCATCTCCTCCCACTTATGACTGCAGGACTGTAAATTTGTTGCTTGTATCCTTACGATTTATATTGATATTAATTGTTTCCTGATTGCTTATTTGTACCCTTTGACTATCATTAAGTGTTGCACCTTATGATTCTTGATGAGTGTATCTTGTCTTTTTATGTACACTGAGAGCACATGCACCAAAGACAAATTCCTTGTGTGTCCAATCACACTTGGCCAATAAAGAATTCTATTCTATTCTGTTCTGTTTTATTTTATTCTATTCTAATTGTAGGGTTAGGGTTGTATCAGTACTACAATAGCACTGATGAATGTTACTTTGTTTGGTAATGATAAGTCTGCAAGAAAATCATCAAGTTCAGAGAGCACCAAGGACCCCACAAGATGGACTTTTCTGACATAGTGAAGGAAACTTCTTGTTCTGGGGGTCAAGTAGAAGCCACAATGATGTCACATGTATCATTATGTCATCATGAAAATGTATTGCAATGTACATCATGGGCCTCTCCTGGACACTTACACACTCCATGTAGTCCTAGCTTCTTTTCTTGGATGTTGAGATATGTTTTAGATATTGGTGTTTTTTTTTCTGAAAGAAATATGGAACTGACTGATATTTTTTAAGTGGGACAAATCCTTACTTTTTAAAAATATATTCACACGACTGAGACGGAAAACTGTTTGGGAACAGAACTGTGGGGTTTTTTTTCTTTTTAAGTTGCTCTGCTTTTTTGACCCTGCCTCCTCCTTATTGCTATAATATTTATGATCTTGTAGATCTTGGTTCCTTTGCAACGGGTGGCTGCCTGATTTGCAGCGCAGGTGTTACGTAGGTGGGTGCTATGTGGGTTTCCCCTGCACAGCTAGGATGCCTGAACTGTGCTAGCTAAGCACCAGGCGCTGGCAGTCCCGCATATCCTTGCCGCCAAGACTGACAATCTGTGCCAACTTGTGGAAGCAGTTGGGGGTTAATAAACCTTTTCTAAACTTGTCAGATTGTATAAATAGCACAAATCTGTGCTTCCAATAGATTTTTTTAAAAAAGAAATAAATGTGATTATCTCCCCCCCCCATCCCACAAAAGCAAAGAGCAATGCAAGCAAAGATACATGGAAAGAGCCAAACTTTGAAGGTTTGGATTGGGATCAAAGGTGGGCAGGGGGACAAATCAATCACTGATGCTTATGGGTCTCCTTGAAGACTTATGCGGTGAGAATTTCTAAAGAATGAAGTAGTTTGCATTAAGCTGCCTTTCTGAAGGGTTGCCAAGCTTCATAGTAGAACAAGGCCTGATCAGAAAGCCAAGGCAGAGCAATGTGGTCAATCACTCAATCATTTGCTCAAGACTCCTTAATTTTCGGGGATGGGGTGGGGGAATGGCTCAGAGGTTAAAGACACTCAGCTTATCAGTTGGAAAGTTGACAGCCTGGATTTGAGATCCAAGCACGGTGCGACAGGGTAGGCTCCCATTTCTTGCCCCAGCTCCTGCCTAACTAGCAGTTCAGAAGCATCCAAATGGAAGTAGATAAATAGGTATCACTTGAGTGGGAAGGTAACAGGCATCTCAGGATATAGTCATACTCACCACATGACCCCGGAAATGTCTTTCAGATAGGAAACGGTGATGAGCATCGCTGCTTAGAATCAGACACAACTGGACAGGGGAAAGCTTTACCTTTACCCTTAATTTATGTGGTGGACCCCTACCTAAATTATTGAGAATATTTCATACCAGGCTAGCTTATTTCTTTATTGAACCAAAATTATGTATTCTGACTGCTGTTTTATTTCTAGGTCATGGACGTCAAACTTGCGGCATCATGTTGCCATCACATGATGTATCACCATATTTTTCCCTTCACGGAACTGGTGTGGGCATGGCCTACATGTGACATATCCAATCCATGGGCTGCCAGAATGGAGGGGGGAGGGAGGGAGGGAGGGAGGGAGGGAGGGAGGGAGAGAGAGAGAGAGAGAGAGAGAGAGAGAGAGAGAGAGAGAGAGCTCTCCCTTTCTCACTACCTATCTGACCCTTTAACAGCACCTCTTTGTTAAAAAGTTGGAAACTGGATCTATTTGACTTCCATCATAAATTGCAGCCCTATATCACCCTCCCATTAAAACTGCTGGTATGAGAAAACTACAGAACTGCTACTTTCAACACCAGTGGACTGTTTATTCTTGTAAATCTAGGTCATCCTTCTCCAGCCTCATATTTTCTGGGTGTGATGTATCTACCCAATGTCTTCTTCCAGACATGGGATGTTAGTCCATTTTACATGTTCTTCCATAGAGTAGAATAGTGCAACTAAAACAGTGGTGAAATGTACAATTTTTTACTACCGGTTCTGTGGGTGTGACTTGGTGGGCATGGCAGGGGAAGGATACTGCAAAATCCCCATTCCGCCTCCCCTCCACTCCAGGGGAAGGTTCTGCAAAATCCTCACTCCAGGGGAAGGATACTGCAAAATATCCATTCCCACCCCACTCCAGGGGAAGGATACTGCCAAATTCCCATTCCCTCCCCATTCCAGGGGAAGGATACTGCCAAATTCCCACTCCTTCCCCACCCCAGGGGAAGGATACTGCAAAATCTCCATTCCCACCCCACTCCAGGGGAAGGATACTGCCAAATTCCCATTCCCTCCTCACTCCAGGGGAAGGATACTGCAAAATCTCCATTCCCACCCCACTCTGGGGCCAGCCAGAGGTGGTATTTGCTGGTTCTCTGAGCTACTCAAAATTTCTGCTACCGATTCTCCAGAACCTGTCAGAACATGCTGAATTTTACCCCTGAACTAAATCTTTTTGTATGTTTAAAACATTTTGTTTTTCTAACCTCTTCAAAACATGGGACCTCTCATTGAGGCTTTGCCTACTCTTGCGTTTTACCAGAATATCGCAAATACATCAATACAAGCAAAGTTTAAGTCTGAACTTTAGTTTGCTTTCAGATGTTCATCTCTTTCTCTTGCTTTAACTTCCCCCAACTATTTTCTTGCCATTTCAATTCTCCTCCTCTGTATCTTTAGCAATGATGTTCCAGGGTACTCTCTCATGAGTTAAAAAATCACACAGTATCTATTTGCCAGTGTTTATTTTTAAGCGGTGCCAAAAGTGTTTATAGATAGAAACAACAGGACAACCCATAATTAAATCATTGTTTCTGCTAGATCTGCTATTTAGCAACTCGAAGGAAAATAATTTGCTCACAACAAAGAGGGAATGGTCAAGGAAGCTCTTGCACCCAGTATTACCATATACAATAACATATTAGTTGCTTAGTTACCAATCATAAAATGAAGCCAATTAAAAAATATATGCAAGATTCTTAACTAAACTGCATGGAATAGAAATGAAGAAAGTTAAAAGCTGTCAGGTGGTTACTAGAAATAATACCAAGGAGTGATTGACAAAGTGAGCTTTGCTCAGCTTCAAATTTGGCTTTGATTCAATAAATGATTGGCATACCGATATCCTCTGCAGAAGTGGATTATGCTTTGGAGAGGTTATTTAGCAAGCCACTGATTGACAGTTTACAAAAACTGTCCCATGGACAGAGGTAACCAAACAGAGTTATATTTTGACAGGTAAATTTCTTTAATCTCCATCTTGCGATACCATTTTTATTGCTCTAAGCAGATGCTCTGAACTGCCAGTCAGCTACCATGCAAAAAATCTTCCTACTTAGTAGGGTTCTCCTTTTCTTCTTTCTTTTACTGCTAAAAACACCGCAGGTTGGAGGGGAGGGATCTAAAAATAGTCAAATTTAAAATCTAAAAATAGTCAAATCTAACAAATGAACAGTTTTTTGTCTGACCATGTAGGATCATACGAAGAAACCCAGCCTCTTCCGCATATTTGGTTGTGGAGATCAGTTTAGTAGGAGACACTTCAGAGTTGGTGGTGCCATTGAGGCAAAATGTTCAAGAAGAAATCCATGCCCTACTCAATGTGAACTTCCCCATAGCATGTTAGAATATCATATATACCTTTGGATACCTTTATGCCGTATAAAAGCCTTCTTGTAAGTGCATTAAATCCAGAGTGTAAAAGTCAATAAATGCAAAGCTGGTCTGGAACCTGATGGTCAAACTGAGAATGGAAGGTTATAGTTGAAGCTGGTCCTTAATAATAAATATAATTATTTATAAGTATATTATTATTAATAATATACTATTATACATTTTATTCATTAAATATGAAACTCAGTCAACTGAATATTCAAAATGCATCACAAATACCATTGACTGTTGCTAATGGTTGATACGGGTTGTTGCCAGTGTCCTAGGTATCAACCAAGTACCTTCTTAAGATGTATGATGTTCCGAGTAGTGTTATTGCAGGAAGCTGCAATTTCTTGATGTGGTTTATAAAATTCTTCGACATGGTACCAAGTGCCCCAAAGACAAATGGGTTATTATTATTATTATTCCATGTCTAGATCAAACTTTAAACTGCCAGAATGTGGCCACATTCTTGGCTTTGTCATTGGCCAAAAATAAGTGATCATAGTAGCTGACATACCAGTATATGGACCAGGCTCTGTGTCTCCCCTGTAGTGTTTTGTTATCTACTGAGAGCCTCCACTTGAGCATATTGATTTTACATTCAGGCACTCCAACTCTCAACTTATTCAGGGTACTTCATGTAGTATCAAGGAGATCAGATCCTTCGACCATATCCTCTTTGAATGTTATTCCTTGCTCAATGGGCTCCTTCCTCCATCATTTAATTCAATTTTGTTCTTATGTACCTTCTTGTGTACCATAAAGTTCTTCCTAGATCTGAGTTGGCGGCCTTGGAACATACATTGTTCAGAGAATGTCGAGGATCATTCTCTAACTAAGATCATAAGCATTAGGGGCAAGGGTGGTAATCACTTACCTTCCCTACTGGTTCGTGAACACATCCACGCAGGCGCTCAGCTTTCCACACATGCGCTTTGGCTAAAAAAAGTGCCTAAACAGGAAGGCATAGAGCCGGGGTGGGTCGGCAAGCTCACCCGCAATTTCCACTACCGGTTCAGGCAAACCGATCCAAACCAGCAGAATACCACCTCTGATTAGGAATCTCCATATGCTGCTTTATTATATACCCAGATGAACTAGGTTTGATATAAACACCTGGGCTGATCAACAAAGCATATTTCACAGTATACCTAAGGCAGGGGTGTCAAACTTACAACCCACAGACCAGATGCCTCACACACTGGTCACGTCCACTCCTGGTTTAGCAAAGGGGCAGTGGTGGGTTCCGGATCCCGTTCCAACCAGTATGGTTGAAAACGGGCCAGGCGGCATCCACATGGACGCTGTCTTAGCGCCATCATGAGCCTCTGCGATGCTCCAGCTGCTCAGCGGTGCATCACGTAGGCACTGTACATATCGTGTGTGTAAGCGCTGAAGACTTAAAAGACCAGTAAGGAGCTCAGACAGGCAGGTGGGCCCTCCAGAGCACTGTACTGGAACGGTATCCGGTGCTCCAGGCAGGCTCCGGTACGCCCGTATCAGGGTGTACCTCCTGCAACCCAACCACTGCAAAGGGGGGGAAAGTCATGATACATCACATGATGACAATGTGACAACGTGAGTTTGACACCCCTGATCTAAAGGTTCAGCTCCATCAACTAATTACAGATACTCAAATTTGGAAAATATCTGGGTTACCAGCAAAGACTTGGTTAAAAGGAGCTTTTCACTGTGCACTTCTGATGGTTAATTGCCGCAGTTTAAGGAGACTCCAGATGATGCCACACAGGGCGTTTTTCTTTTCTTTTTTCAAACTGTCTTTTACCTGAGGGTGGGGGGATAATCTGTTTAGGTAGAAAGGCATAAAGAAAAAAAAGGAGAAAGGTAAAAAAAATTAGAAAGCATCAAGGGCTGTAGACCAGAAGGACGATTTTTTAAAACTCTCAGTGAGCATTGGTGCTTAATTCCATCAGATCTTGGCTTCCATCTCAGCCATGATTTTATTGTTTTCCCTCTTGGTTCAACCCTTCCCAAATAAACTTCTCCCACAGTTAAGTATGCACCACTTCTTTTCCATTTCTCTTTGATCTGTGAAAATGGCATGGTTCTGATCACAAAGCAAATAAAAATCGTGCTGCCAAGTTGAATAATCAAGGGCACACTCGTGAGCACTGCCAGTTTTGCGTGGGAGAAATTGAAGTGGTCAGCATTCCATCAGGATCTGTCTGAGATCTAGATGGAGATGTGGCAGGGTTTTCAATGGGAAAATGTGGAACAATGAGATATATGAACTCTGTTCTGTGGTCTGAGAGCTGTAAGTGAATATTATCTATCTCAGTCATGCTTCCATTAATCTCATTAAGGTAATTGTCATCATCAGCCTGATTATGATCGTTGTTGTTGTTATCTATAATATTATAATCTGCTATTATTGAAAGACTGAAGGCAACATTATCAATGGTCCTTACTTTGTGTAGCTTGAATGGGACTGAAAATAATTCTTTAAAGCTGTAAAGCACTAACTCATGGGTTTCAAACTTGTGGCCCACGGGCCAGATGCGTCACATGCTGGCCATGCCCACCCCCATTTTATCAAAGGGGGGGAAGTCATGATACGTCACATGAGCCGAGGTGGCGCAGTGGTTAGAGTCCAGTACTGCAGGCCACTTCAGCTGACTCCTAACTGCAGTTCGGCGGTTCAAATCTCACCGGCTCAAAGGTTGACTCAGCCTTCCATCCTTCCAAGGTGGATAAATTGAGGACCCAGACTGTGGGGGCAATATGCTGACTCTGTAAACCGCTTAGAGAGGGCTGAAAGCCCTATGAAGCGGTATATAAGTCGAACTGCTATTGCTATTGCTATTGCTATTGCTATTGCTATTGCTATTGCTATTGCTATTGCTATGACGACAATGTGAAGGCATGAGTTTGACACCCCTGAATTAACTCATCTATTATGAACTTGTTACTTTTTTTAAAAAAATCACATCTTTACTGTGCAAAAGTGGTGGCAGGTTAGTGGATGAACTCTGGTGGCATGATCGTAGTATGATTTGGGTCTGTGGATCTATATGAACTATATACGGATAGTCCTCAATTTAGAACCACAATTGAACCCAAAATTTCTGTGGTTAAGCAAGAACATTGTTAAGTGAATGTTGCCCCATTTTACTACCTTTCTTGCCACTTGTTAAGTGAACTGAAGTTGTTAAGTTAATAACAGGGTTGTTAAGTGAATCTGGCTTTCCCATTGATTTGCAAAAGGTGGTTACATGACCCTGAGACACTGCAACTGTCACAAATACAAGCGTCTGAATTCTAATCATATTAGAGTCAGGAAGGCTGAGTCAACAATCCTTCCGAGGTGGGTAAAATGAGGACCCAGATTGTTGGGAGCAATAGGCTGAATCTGTGAACCACTTAGAGACGGCTGGGAAGCACTGGGAAGTGGTATATAAGTCTAAGTGCTATTGCTATTGCTATATATCCAGTGCAACAATTCTAAGTGTGAGAAATGATCATTGACTTTTTTCAATGCTGTTGTAACTTTGAATAGTCACTAAATGAATGGTTGTAAGTCAAGGACTGCCTGTAGATTATCCAACCCCCACTTACTTACCCTCTTAAACAGCTTTAACAATTAACTATATTTTTTTTTAAAAAAAATAGGACACAGCTTTGTTCCAGATTTCAAGTATAAGAACTATAGCTATAATAAAATTGTGAATATCTTCTGAATCAAAGCATGTGCATCAGAATATTGCAAGCATCTCCGAATTGGTAGAAGATTGCAACTGAACATTGACTTTCACAGTAATCTTTTCAGTAGAAATCCTGATGTGCATAGAATGTGGGTGTGTTAAGAATGCTATAGGATTTGGTTGTCTTTTGGCAGGCCGACTAAACTGTGCTCAAATTTACCAACTCTGTCTTGTTAGCAAGAAAGTCTCCATTTGTATGGGCATTATACCCATACAAATGGAGGTAACCTAGTCTGCATCTTTTTTTCTTTTCCCAAAAACATTTTGTGAAACCCTTCACTGACCAAAGACACAATGAATAACAAAAGTCAACGTATATTGATCCATCTGGCAATAACTGCACATTAAAAAAGATCACAGCTTGGATGGTAAGAAGAGTAGATGATAACAGAAGCATTCCTTAACCAATGTGATAAATGAAATAAAAAAGGAGTTCTATATTTGTGAAGATAAAGTAAAAGGAAACAAGAAAATGGTTGCAATGAAAGTGATGAATCAAACAATTATAATTTATTAAATTCATACACTGCTCAACTCCCAGCAACTGAGTTTGAGTTGAGTTGAGTTTATTATATTTCTATGCCACCCTACTCCCCGGAGGGGACTCAGGGTGGCTCACAACCAAGTCGGGGGGGGGGGGGAGGGGGTACAAATAAGAAAAAAGAATGCGAACAAAACAATACCACAATTTAAACACTCAACAACCATACCATTCGAGGGGGGACAAAAAACTCATTAGCCCCAGGCCTGTTGGAACAGCCAGGTTTTAAGGGCTTTGTGGAAAGCCTGGAGGGTGGTGAGGGTCCAAATCTCCACAGGGAGCTCGTTCCAAAGGGCCGGAGCAGCCACAGAGAAGGCCCTCCTCCGGGTGGTCGCCAGTCGGCATTGGCCAGTAGATGGAATTCGGAGGAGGCCTAATCTGTGGGATCTAATCGATCTATTGGAGGTAATTGGCAGTAGGCGGTCTCTCAAGTACCTCTATATGAATACATCAGGGAAGTGAAGCTATAGGTTTAATTCTGAAAAACACTAAAATATACTGTACGTCAGAAAGTATGAATAGGTATTATCTTGATTCTTACGATGTTTATGAAAGCAGGAATCTGTAGGTTGGTGATAGTTTCATGTCTAGTGAATCAGTGCATCTGGGAGGAAATTGTGTAACTTCTAGATAAATGAAATCCAAAAGAAATTTTGTTAGGTGACTCACGAATGATTGGAGACCCAAGAATAAATGTAAAAGGTTTAAGAGAGCCTTTGCACAACTTCGGGCTGTGCACCACTTGTTCAGGAGCCCCTGTGCTCAGTCATTCAAGTCCTAGACACCTCATCTTTGGACTAATGCAATATGCCCTACATGGAACTACCCTTGAAAAGTATTCGGAAGCTACAGCTGGTTCAGAGTGCAATGACAGGGGGCCATGTAACACCACTGCTTTGCATTGGCTGCTGATTTGCTTCTGGGTACAATTCAAGGTGTTGGCAATCAACTTTAAAGCCCAGGTTATTTGTTTCATCCCAATGGGATTGGCTCATCCCATCCACATTGGCAGAAGCATACTATGGGCCGCGTTGGCTAGGGTATATTGGCTGATGGGGTCCAGGAGAAGAGCCTTCCCTGCCATTGCTTCTACCTTTTAGAACATCTTGCTACCCCGCCAAAGTGAGTTGGGATCCAAACCTCCATTAAGCAAGGGCTTAAAGATATGGCTGTATCAGGCAGAAATAAAATGAGATAGGGGAAATAGAGGTATATTTTAATAGAATAAACTAAAATAATACATCAAAAGATTAGAAGTTTACAGATGTTAGGCATTTTTGTTGATGTTGTTTAAATAATATTATGAGGATCACCAAAGTTTGCTAATGTGATAAAGATTACCCATATTGATATTGTAATTCAGATTAATATGAATGATACCCAGTATCAACACTGTCTACACACAATATGGATGTACATTTGAAAAATAAATACTTGAAAAGTTCTTTCTCTTCTGTTACTGTTGTTATTGTTATGATTATTATTGATGTTGAATGATATATTATATATGGACATTTCTTTTTGATGTTATTATTGTTTGTAGAGTGGTCATAAACTACTTTGGTTCTTTTAAATGAAGAGTGTAATAAGTAAACAAACAAACAAACAAATAAATAAATAGTCTCATTTGCAGTGCTATTTCAAAGAAAGGCGGACAGGGGAAATTTCCACACATCGGAACCTTTAAGTGATTAATATTAATAATTAATAATTTGCATTTTTCTCCTCCCTTTGTTCTTACATTTTTGGCCTGGAAGCCCTTGAAGGACTCTGTCCACCCCCAATATGTGAAGTACAGTTGGTTCTTTTAGGGTTTGATATTTCAGTTAAGCTCACTTACTCGGCAAGCAAGCACCCACACTATCTGTAAACTATATTTGTCCATTTATCTTTCCTTGATATTTAAGAAAGAAACAAACAGAATTTTGCACAGACTTCATGCCTGAGCAAACGTTATGGTTTTCTGTCAGAGGCAAAGTCAGAGCTGTCAGGTAGTATACCCAAATATGCTGAAACATTTAACAAATAAGACTAATAGTGATCATTCTAATACCAATAATGCCACTGCTGCAAATAATAATACAAAGTGCAAAATGGAAAAAGTTGTATGGTATACTGTAGACCTTAACATGCAGCAATTCAGGTCAATCCTACCTTTCTTGTGCCCGTCTCCCAAATGTCAATTGACCAATTTATTAATTACAGTCTAAGGAAATGTATTTCTTCCCCTTGCTTGTTATTTTCATCCTGGTAACATTCCAGCTTTCTTCAATTTGGTTGGATTTGATTTGACTTTTTTTTTTTTACCATTGATATTTCATCAACAAAATACATGGATGGAGCTAACCAGAACAAAACAGGAAAGTGATAGAACCAGAAAGTAAAATTCCTTCTATCGTCATGTATCTACTTTATCAAGGAATATCCATATCCGTGTGTGCGTGTGTGTGTGTGTGTGTGTGTGTGCATGTGTGTGTATGAGAGAGTGAATGCATGCATATCAAAAAAGTCAGTTGGCAATTGTGACAATCATTTTGTGTGGCACTATAGAAGAGTGTCTTTCAAGAAAGAATAGGGGTGGGATTACTCTTGATGTCCATTTATAATTCTGGACAGGATCTTGGTCCTTCTCCAAAAATGAAAGTTCTTGGTGTTCTCCAGCTGAAATACTAACTATAGCAATAGCAGTTAGACTTATATACTGCTTCATAGGGCTTTCAGCCCTCTTTAAGCGGTTTACAGAGTCAGCATATTGCCCCCACAGTCTGGGTCCTCATTTCACCCACCTCGGAAGGATGGAAGGCTGAGTCAACCTTGAGCCGGTGAGATTTGAACCGCTGAACTGCAGATAACAGTCAGCTAAAGTGGCCTGCAGTACTGCACCCTAACCACTGCGCCACCTCGGCTCAACTAGACGAGATCCTGCTTAGATCTTGTTCAGCCAAGGTTGGCAAGAAACTGAATGTGGGTGATTAATTTTTAAAAGATATTCCTCCTTAAGACCGTACCTAAGGTTATTATGGAACCCCCTTTTAGTGATTAATGAAAAATGACAAATGTGGGAAGACTCTTGCCTTCCAGCCTAGGGAAGTTGATCAGTTGGTCACTCTGTTGGGTCGGGGTTTTGATCACATGATCAGGGCTACTATCTTGGTAGCTGTCCACCAGAGACATCCTACTGCTTAGGACTTTTGAGATTGTAAGTAAATAAATTAATAAGGTTTCCCCCTAAACACTTTTTGCAAACTTGGTTCAAACCTGGGTTTCAGACTTTGCAAATTAATAACACTTAATAATTAAGTGTTGTTCCATTTCATTGACAACCCTACTGTTTCCAATCATCCTATTTTCTGATTTGATTTGATTTGATTTGATTTATTGCATTTCTATGCCGCCCTATTCCCAGAGGGACTAAGGGCAGCTCACAAACCAAAATAGGGGGGGGGGTACAAACAAGAGGAAAACAACAGACAAACAACTACAACAATTTAAAAACAATCAACAACCACACAATTTGAGTGGGGACGGGAATTCGTCAGCCCCAGGCCTGTCGGAACAGCCAGGTTTTAATGGCTTTGCGGAAAGCCTGAAGGGTGGTGAGGGTCCGAATCTCCATGGGGAGCTCGTTCCAGAGGGCTGGAGCAGCCACAGATAAGGCCCTCCTCTGGGTGGTAGCCAATCGGTATTGGCCGGTAGATGGAATTCGGAGAAGGCCTAGTCTGTGGGATCTAATAGGTATGTTGGAGGTAATTGGCAGCAGGCGGTCTCTCAAGTACCCAGGTCCAATACCATGAAGGGCTTTATAAGTGACGACTAGCACCTTGAAGTGTATCCGAAGACCAATAGGCAGCCAGTGCAGCTCGCGGAGGATAGATGTGACGTGGGTGTACCGAGGTGCACCCACAATCGCTCGCGCGGCTGCATTCTGGACAAGCTGAAGTCTCCGAATGCTCTTCAAGGGCTGCCCCATGTAAAGCGCATTGCAGTTTTCTAGTACCTTCTTATTTTGGGGTCAGTTTTTAAATGAATTAGGATAAGGGAGTTAAGGATCTTAGGACTGTAATCAGATATGTACATTTCCTGAACCCCACTCTGCCTAATGAATGTTCCAGGTTACTGGCTTAGATGGCTGTTCTTTCTCAGATGGGGATCTTTCATAGTTATAGGCAGTGTGAGGAATTAAAGGGATACTGCATGAAAAATGGGATGCGGTGGCTCAGTGGCTAAGACACTGAGTTATCGATCAGAAAGGTCAGCAGTATGGCGGTTTGAATCCCTAGCGCCGTTTAATGGAGTGAGCTTCCATTACTTGTCCCAGCTTCTGCCAACCTAGCAGTTTAAAAGCACGTAAAAATGCAAGTAGAAAAATAGGATCCACCTTTGGTGGGAAGGTAATAGCATGCCGTGCTCCTTTGGCATTTAGTCATGCCGGGCACATGACCATGGAGACGTCTTTGAACAACGCTGTCTCTTTGGCTTTGAAATGGAGATGAGCACTAGTCGGAAACAACTAGAACATACGTGCAAGGGGAGCTTTACCTTTACCTTTTACTACAGGAAAAAGGGAAACAAAGCAAACAGAAATATCCACAAGATGGCAACTAAGATGATTAAGGGCCTGGAGATAAAAACATACAAAGAACAGTTGTAGGAGTTGGGTATGGCCAACCTAGAGAAAAGAAGGACTAGGGGTAATACTGATAGCAGTATTCCAGTATTTGAGGGGCTGCCACATATTTTCCAAAGCACCAGAAGGCAGGACCACAAACAATGGATGGAAACTAATCAGTTAGTTATACTTTATTGCCATTGCACCTTGTACAATGAAATTAAATCAATTAAATGAAATGAAATGAATTAAATCAAAGAGAGGAACAACCTGGAATTAAGGAGAAACTTCCTAACAGTGAAGACAATTAACTGGTGGAAGAACTTGCCTTTAGAGGTTGTGGACGCTTCATCACTGGAGGCTTTTAAGAAGAGACTGGACAGCCACCTATCTGAGATGGTAGAGGGTCTCCTGCTTGAGCAGGGGGTTCAACTAGGAGCTCCAAGGTCCCTTTCAGTGCTATTCAAATTGTTTGTTTGATTGATTGATTGATCATCAGAAGTCCCAAATACCTTTCTTGCATTCCAAAGATCGTTCTCCTTATTTGGGAAATAATTAATGCAATTTAGAGATCCTTATTTTCTCCATACTTCCTTATGTTTCCATATTTTTATTTCATTCAAACAGCTTTTCTCAACCTTAGCAGCTCTAAGATATGTAGACTTTAATTCCCAGATTTCTGGTAGTTAAGAGTCCACACCCACTTAATGAGTTAAAGTTGTCAAGGTTGAGAAACATTGGATAAAATGATTGCGTTCTCTTTAAATGGATAAGGATGCAGGATTTTTTTCCCACTTTCTCATTCTCTGGAAATATGGAACCTAAGGATAAAAAAACCTTTTCATTTAACAAGCCATCTGTATAAATATTTTATTGTTAATCACTTCTGCTGTTTTCCTTTAATGCTCTTTTTCAATTTTTTTTAAAAAGTTTGTTAGCATTTAGCCTTACTCATGCAAAATAGCAGTGAAATCAGTTCGATAATTACTTACTACGAGCAATTTAAATCTTACTAATTTCAATGGACTGGGTTCTCATTAGCCTCTATGCTGTTCATGACTTCTAAGAATAAGTGGTTTAGAAAGGCAGCAATATAGATAGCAATCACACTTAGACTTATATGCCACTTCATAGTGCTTTTGCAGCCCTCTCTAAGTGGTTTACAGAATACACCTATGGCTTATTCTGGGTCCTCATTTTACCCATCTTGGAAGAACAGAAGGCTGAGTCAACCTTGAGACTGGTGAAATTTGAACTGCCAAATTGCAGTCAGCAGGCAGTCAGCAGAAGTAGCCTGCAGTACTGCACTCTAGCCACTGCGCCCTCTCGGCTCATATATATTTAATATATCAATTAAATGTTGCTATATGGTGCAGGAGAGTATTTCCTTAAAAAAATCTGCTCAAGTGCTACACAAGTCACATTATTAAAATGCTACCAGAAATTCCCTATTTTGGTGGTCTTTTTAAAGATGCAGCCAGGTGCTGAGAGGCCAACTTTCAGGACAGACTTGCCAATAGACCTGCCAGCCAGATTATAAACTCCATAGTTAGGGCTGTGCTATCTATTTAGAAGAGATGCTTTGCAAACCATAATGCTATGAGCAAAGAACCAGCCCTCCTTAAACTATGAAAGCAGCTGTATCCTTTTGAAAGAATGCTTGTGTGATTGCTTCAAAGGTTGTCCCTGTTACTGCCGGGACAGCCAACCTTTTTCAACTTACTCAATTTCTTTTTTTAAAAATGTCCTTTGCCCTTCCTATTAAAATATTCTAGGAAGGAAGGAAGGAAAAAGGGATGCAGTGGCTCAGTGGCTAAGATGCTGAGCTTGTCAATTGAAAGGTCGGTGGTTCGAATCCCTAGCGCCACGTAATGGAGTGACCTCCCGTTACTTGTCTCAGCTTCTGCCAACCTAGCAGTTCGAAAGCACATAAAAATGCAAGTAGAAAAATAGGAACCACCTCTGGTTGGGAAGGTATCAGCGTTCCGTGCATCTTCGGCGTTTAGTCATGCCATCCATATGACCCCGGAGACGTCTTCGGACAGCGCTGGCTCTTTGGCTTTGAAATGGAGATGAGCACGGCCCCCTAGAGTCGGGAATGACTAGCACGTATGTGTGAGGGGAACCTTTACCTTTAGGAAGGAAGGAAGGAAGGATTTACTTGCATGCTTATAAAATAAAAAGGACCAAGAGTGTAGATTCTTTCCAGAATTATAAATGGACATCAGGAGTAATCCCACCCCTTTTCTTTCTTGAAAGGCATTCTGTTCGGCCAGCCACAATGACATCTGCTGGTGGAGACAGGAAGCCATAAATCTGTGTCTCCTCTCAAGCAAGCCTCTGTAATGTGTCACAGACACACAGACACAGACATACACACACACACACATGAGAGCTAGAGGATAAAACAGCATTTCATTCCTTTTGTACCCGGAAGCCCATCTTTGTATTTTATCTTTTTTTCCCCCCCAAAAGACTCACAAAATTTTCTCCTCTCGTATATCCAAACTTCAAAAGTCCTGAGTCCAATGTAAATGATGTAACCAGCAGCATGGGCTCTTTGAATTGAAGCCATGCAATCTTCTCTTGCAGATTCCTACCTCGACAGTATAACCGGATGCATGTTCTGGAGATGAACCTTTTGTGAAAAATGATTTTAGCAAGGAAGAAGAAGAAAAAGAAATTCTCACTGCTATTTAAATAAATTATAGATATCTCCCTACCACACCACAGTTCCTTTCTTTGGAAGAACATAAAAAAATCTGTTTCTTTGTGTTTGTATGTGTGCATGAGTAAGTATGTGTGTGGGAGAGAATAGGAAAAAGATTATCAACAGAAAGGTAGAAAAAATGGTATCCAAATCTGAATATTTTTAATATTGTAAGCCTTCCAAAGTCACCTGCATGTGAGTTGGGCAGCCATGTTTCATAAATAAATAGATAAAATCAACAATATTATTTACACTTTTTTTTCTTTTTACAATCCTTTTGTCAGGGTGGAGTCAGGACGACTGCACTGTGCTGAGTGCTTACTGGCCGGATGCCCTTCCTGACGCCTATGAGGAGTTTGCAGCAGATTTTTTTTTCTGCCCTGATAGAGAAACATCTGTCATTGCCTAGGACTGAACACTCAGCCTCTTGAGTGTGAGGTGAGTGTCTTCACGACTACACCACTGTGCCACTCAAGAATGTTATTTACACCTACTCTACCAGAGACTGGATTTAGTACTTATAACTCTCAGATCTTTCTCAAGGATCAAGGATGATGATGATGGTGGTAGTGATGATGACAATGACTCCGTTCAGATAACTGCAAAAAACAGCCATTTGAAAAATCATCTTCAGAACATACTACTTCCATATTGTTAATCCCCAGAAACTTTACATTCCATAGTCATTGTTGTGATAGCTACCAAGTACAATCCAGATTGCTATTACGGGAATGAACTTTCCCATCTTAATGTTTGCAACTCAGTTCCCTTAGCCCAAATTGAGAGAAACTGACTAGCTCAAAGTCAAAGAGTAAGCTCTGTGACCAAATTGGAATTTGAACTTGGGTGTCCCCAATCGTACATCAGTACTTAACTACTTAACTACTACAATAGGTTTGTAGCAATGGAAATCAGGCATCTGTGCAGCCTCAAATGGAAATTATGTAAGCTACTTAGAAAATGAATGGATTTTCTAAGGACTGAGAAATGTCCTATTAAATCTGAAGAATCGGGATATTTTTGGGGGGTATCATTGTTTATCTTGAAACATTATATGAGACCTAGAATGAAGTACTCCCAAAAAATGAAAAACCTCCTCAGTTACTTAGGTAGCAAAAGATTTCCAATTGTTAACTTTGTTAACTTCCAATTGCCAGAAGTTGGGCAACTCAGGTGTCAATGGAAAAGAAAAGGCTAAGATAACTGCAGCAGAGTTGGAAGCAAAGTAGAACAACAAAGTTGGAAGGGACCTTGGAAGTTTTCTAGTCCAACCTCCTGCTTAGGAAAGAAACCTACACCACTTCATACAAATGTTTATCCAACATCTTCTTTAAAACTTCCAGTGTTGGATCCTTTACAACTTCTGGAGGCAAGTTGTTCCACTGATTAATGGTCAGGAAATTTCTCCTTAGTTCTAAGTTGCTTTTCTCCTTGATTAGTTTCTACCCATTGCCTCTTGTCCCACCCTCAGCTGCTTTGGAGAGCAGGATATCTCCATCCCACAACTCAATGCAAAAAGTTGTAGCTTGCCTTAATCATTGTGGTTGCTTTTTCATATATCATAATCAGTGGTGGGTTTCAAAAATTGTTTGAACCTACTCTGTGGGTGTGGCTTCCTTTGTGGTAGTGGCTTGCCACCCATGTGACCGGATGGGAGTGGCTTGCCACCCATGTGACCGGATATGAAATTATGAATTAGTACTTAGGTCGGTCCAAGTAGCTATTCAGAAACTCTGGCATTGAAGCATGCAAGTCTTAAAGCTGTCAAGTTACAAGATCCTTGCCCCCCTAACCCTTTAGAAAAAAACTAGGGGTCTTCAAACCTGAGAGCTTTAAGACTTGTGGACTTCAACTCCCAGAATTCCTCCTCCAGTCACGTTGGCTCAGGAACTCTGGCATTGAAGTATGCAAGTCTTAAAGCTGTCAAGTTACAAGATCCTTGCACCTCTAACCCTTTGGCAGTGGTGGGTTTCAAAAAATTTTGGAACCTCTTCTGTAAGTGTGGCCTGCTTTCTGGATCCACTGGGGGAACCTCTTCTAACCGGTCCGGTAGATTTGATGAACCGGTTCTACCGAATAGGTGCCAACTGGTAGGAACCCACCTCTGATCATAATGTTATCCATATAGAATAGGTTCTCTTCTTTTTTTCCTTTCTTTTTTTTTTAGAGAAAATGGTATATGTCTTTTATAGGAATATCTCAAAAAGTTGGGTGACTTCCCCAGTGTTTGAAAAAATAAGCCACGCTTCTTTGAAATGAAATGAAACTGCTTGATTTTTTTGACTGACTTTGGAGTTTTCTTCTGACATATGTATGCCATCAAATTAACCGTCTAACCAAATATATCAAACTTTCCTCCTTTCAACGTGGCCTGGAAACAGCAGTTTTATCACCACTGCATTTCACTATTAAGCATCTTGAATCAGTTAATGGAGTGGAATGTCTGGTGTTTTAGAAATTCAACATGTAGTCTCCTGAATTACCTTTGCCTTCCCCTATTCATTCCTCTTGAATAATTTCTTAACTATTGGTTATTATTCACCCTGTGTGACAAAGTAAAGTGTCTCCACCAGGTTATTTCACAAATGGGTATTGCTTCTGGCATGTTAACTTCACCACCCTTCTCTCTGCATCCTGACACCACGTTGATGGCAAGCTAACTCTTATTTGAAAAATTGAGCAAATTTTACTTAGAAGATTTTTCTAGTGAGGTTCACCCTATTCTTCAAATGAGGCAAGCTTCTCAGGAAGCTGTGTGGCAATTGCACTATGTGCAATACTGGCCATGCAGAAATCAATAGATAGCAAGTTTAATTATTTAAATTATTCTGAACATCTTTGGGGTTCAAGATCAAGTGAGGTACTAATACCACCCTATGAAGACCTAGTAAGACCACAACTAGAGTACTGCATCCAGTTTTGGTCACTACACTTTAAAAAAAGATGTTGAGACTCTAGAAAAAGTGCAGAGAAGAGCAACCAGGATGATTAGGGGACTGGAGACTAAAACATATGAAGAACGGTTGCCGGAACTGGACATGGCTAGTCTAGTGAAGAGAAGGACCAGGGGAGACATGATAATGGTTTTCCAATATTTGAGGGGCTGCCTCAGAGAGCTATTTTCTTGACTTTAGAAAATAGTCAAGCTATTTTCTAAAGCACTTGAAGGCCAGACAAGGAACAATGGATGGAAACTGAACGGGGAGAGATTCAACCTAGAAATAAAGAGAACAATCAACCAATGGAACAGAAATTGCCTTCAGAAGTTGTTGGAGCTTCATCACTTGAGCCTTTCAAGAAGAGATTGGACTGCCCTTTGTCAGAAATGGTTTAGGGTCTCCTGCTTGGGTGGGGGGGGGGGTTGGACTAGATGACCTGCAAAGTCCCTTCCAACTCTATTAATCTGTAATAATCTTTCTTTTCTGACTTCTCTTCTTACTAGGGATGATTTCATTGGTTTGAAAAAAAATACACTTTATAGTAATGTTTTAGAAGGTGTAAGTAACTGTATTTTAATGCCCATACATTCCTGCAGATTGAAGTTGTTGATATCTTTGCTTACATTAGGATCAGAAGAAAAAGAGATGAGCCAAGAATTTTGATCTTGGCAAGGTAGGAGTTTCCTCTTTTAGCTCGTTTCAGTATCTGATTCATGGCTCAAATGTGTAAACAGGCACCAGAGGTAAAGTTGAAGTCAAGGATTATTATCCATTTAATCTAAGGGTCACCAGTGCACTAGCCTGAAAGCTATTTTCTACTTTAGATTACATGAAATATGGAGCATGATCACTGAGCATGTTCAAAGTGTTTTTTATTGCTACTGACAGTTATGGCACATAAGCATCGACATCATTCACACACTGCACAAAGATGTACTGTGTCTTCTTTGATTCTGGCATTGTGTGTTCTATGGATCTAACCAATGGTGCAATTCACTCTATTCTATCCGGTTTGGGCAAACCAGTAGCAGTGGCGGCGGGAGGCTCCGCCCACCTGCCCGGACATCATCACGTCCCATTTTTAACGCTCTGCGCATGCGTGCACTCACATTTGTGAACTGGTAGTGAAGGTAAGTTGATTTCACCCCTTGATCCAACTATTTGTGGCTTATTCAACAGTGGTTAGCCAAATCATAGTTTATGTTTGAAACCAGCCATTTATGATTTTCATGAGTAGACAGAAACTATTTTCTAGATGCCTATCAAGCAAAATTCTTTTGAGTTTGCCTGTCAGCAGCAACCTTGTCATCCACATCAGACTAAAATAAAGTTCTGCTATAAATCCAAGTTAAATTATTTCCATCAAGATAAAAGTATCTGAAAAACCTCATGTTTTAATATCGATGGTAGGGAAAAAGAATGTTTTTTAAGACACGATTGATTCTTAAAGGTGACTAAATCATTTAAAATTTCCAAGATTAAAATGTAATCAGGAAATAAGCTAATAAAAACTTGCAAAATATTTTGTCTAAAAACAGATTGATTCGAGTATGCCTCCATTTGATTGATATCCTGTTTTGTCTTCAAATCACTCCACACTCCATCACCAGCCATTGACACAGCCAAATGCAAAAGCAGATATAGCTCTGGGATTTGTAATGGTTGAGTAGAAAATACATTTTCAAAGGTCAACAGCTTTTTTTACTGACCAGACTAAAGGGATGGGTTCCTGGCTCTGGAAAGCCTGACACAGTAAAGTATGTTTCTTTCTCTTTTTTAAATCCTCCTGGGAAAGTCCCTCTTATTCTCTTGGGTTTTTCGATCACAGGTAGTATTCAGCCAGTTCTGACCAGTTCTGGATAACTGGTCATGGAAATTTTGAACAGTTCAGAGAACTGGCAAATACCACCTCTGGCTGGCCCTGCCCCAGATCTATTCACTGCCTCCCAAGTCCCAGCTGATTGGCTGGGTCTTCTTATGTTGCCCTGCACAGCAGAACGGAGCTGGAAAGCAGGTTAGTGGGGTGGGGAGGGAATGGGGATTTTGCAGTATCCTTCCCCCAGGAGTGGAGAGTGAATGGAGATTTTGCAGTATCCTTCCCTTGTCATATCCACCAAGTCATGCCCACACCACGCCCAGAGAACCGGTAGTAAAAAAAATTGAATCCCACCATTGTATATAATTATTTAAAATCTGTATGCTGCAATATGCTTTTAATTTTAAAACAAAGATGCGTACATACACCTCCATTTTATTTTCTCTTTTTAAGATAAGCAATGATATGAAGAATTAGTGTTCAGACAATGTAATTTACTAACTTTTGTTTAAGCTAATTTAAGCTTAATTGGTTTCAAGCTGCAGTGGAAAACTTTGCCTTGAAGGACCTTTCAGGTTGCAGCCTACTCAAGGAAGTCAAAGTAACCATGCTGATGGTCTAAATTAAGGCCTCTCAAATTGGTGGCCCACAGGCCAGATATGTCACATGCAGGCCACACCCACCCTGGTTCTGCAAAGGCAAAAATGTCATGATACGTCATGATCCGACCCATGTCATGATCAAGTTTGACACCCATGGTCTAAAACCTTACTCATTGATATATCAGGTGAGGTCTTATTAAAGCATTTATTACACAATGAATACATTGTACAATGAAGAACTATCAGACAAAAAAGAAGGATTTAATCTCCTCCATTAGTTCTATTTGCTTGTCTACTTAGGGATGAAGCAACTGGGACTGGGGAAAATGGGTGGCCATGGAAATGCACGTGACCAAGATGCTGAATCTAACAAACTTCCCATTGTGACTTGAATGTTTAGGTTCCATGAACAATTTAAGAATACTGCCAGAGGACCATTATCAACCCTTCAAGATAGACCAGCCTCGAAAATCAATTTCATGTAGGTCAGCACCTCTTTAATGTTTTGTTTTGTTTCGTTTCTTGGTTTTGTATGCCCCCCACTCCCGAAGGACTCCGGGTGGCTCACAATGAAACGGGGGAGGGGATAAATAAGACAATACAAACAATATTAAAATACACAACAGTCACAAATGAAGCGGGGCTGGATACTTCAACAGCCCCCAGCCTGCCGGAACAGCCAGGACTTGGTAGCTTTACGGAAGGCCGGGAGGGTAGTAAGGGTCCAGATCTCCATGGGGAGCTCATTCCAGAGGGCCAGTGCAGCAACAGAGAAGGCTTTCCCCCGGGGGGCCACCAGATGACATTGGCTGGCAGATGGAACCCGGAGAAGGCCGAGCCTGTGTGATCGAATCGGTCTTTGGGAGGTAATTGGCAGGAGGCGGTCTCTCAGGTACCCAGGTCCGATGCCATGCAGGGCTTTATAAGTAATAACTAGCACCTTGAAGCGAGTCCGGAGACCAATGGGCAGCCAGTGCAGCTCGCGGAGGATAGGTGTAACGTGGGTGTACCTAGGTGCACCCACAATCGCTCACGCGGCTGCGTTCTGGACTAGCTGAAGTCTTGGCGAACCTGGGCAAAGACCCCCCTGGTCACAGCCGCAAATGGTGATCTAAAGTCAGCTGTGGGTCCAGGAGGACTCCCAAAGTGCGAACCCTCTCAGACTGAGAGTAATTAGCCAATCTTTGGGAGGAAACATCAATAGCCATTCAGTCTTGTCAGGATTGAGTGCAAGCTTGTTTGTTCCCATCCAGACCCTAACAGCCTCCAGGCACTGGGACATCACTTCTACCGCTTCACTGAGTTGGCACGGGGCGGACAGATACAATTGTGTATCGTCCGCGTATTGGTGGTATTTAATCCCGTGCAATTGGAGTCCAGGTCTGTCCGAATCCAAGCGACTTTATCCGTTAAATACTGGACAAATTCCTCAGCTCTACCTTGCAAAGGTTCATCCGCATCCCTCCCTTTCAGGAGGGAGCGGGTTATCCTAAACAAGGCAATTGGGCGTGATTCAGCAGATGCAATAAGAGCGGCAAAATGCGAACATCTCACCGCCTGTATTGCCACAAGATAGGCTCTGATATAGGCTCTCATCAGTGCTTGGTCTGACTCGGGTTTACTGGCCCTCCAGCGGCGCTCTAGGCGTCTCTTTTGGTGCTTCATCTCCCGGAGTTCCTTGGAGAACCAAGGGGCTCTCCTGGATCTGCTACCTCGGAGAGGCCGCAAAGGAGCAATCCGGTTTAGAGCCCCTGTCGCCGCTGTTTTCCAAGCAGCGACTAAGGACTCGACCGGACTGTGGACTAGAGTGTCAGGTATCACTCCAAGCGCCGTCTGAAATCCCATAGGGTCCATCAGGCATCTGGGGCGGAACCACCTAATCGGTTCCTCCTCCCTACAGTGGGGGATTGGTTTCCGAAAGTCAAGCCTCAGTAGGAAGTGATCAGACCATGACAAGGGCAAGATCTTAGTACCCCTCAATTCTAGATCACGCCTCCACTGCTCCGAGAGGAATACGAGGTCGAGTGTGTGACCCGCTGAGTGAGTCGAACCCCGGATTACTTGGGTCAAGTCAATGGCTGTCATGGAAGCCATGAACTCCTGCGCCCCATCAGAGCGTTCACCAAGCGTAGGCAGGTTGAAGTTCCCCAGCACCATAAGCCTGGGGAACTCCACCGCCAGCTCGGCTACTGACTCGAGGAGTGAGGGAGGGCTGTTGCAACGCTGTTGGGAGGTAGGTACGTTAACAGCAGGCCCACTTGACCCCCAAGGTCCAACTTCAACAACAAGGACTCACACCCGACAAGCTCTGGAGCAGGGATCCTACGAGGAACTAATGTGACACCAGGGCCCCTTGATGCTAGCAGGAGTGTGTTCGGGTTTGGCAGAGTATTACTCTTAAATTTATTGTACTGGAGGATTTCAATTTTAGAAACAGATCAGAATGTTATGTCCTCCACTGAGGCACATCCTAACAAATATGCAGCCCTTTGCAGTTTGGGAATGTTCTTACATTTCCCACTGTTAGTAGGTTCAGAGATAGAAAAGAGAGCTTTTGCACTGGTGTGCCAGCTGTGATCTGAGCTGGTCAAATTTGATGACTTCTCCATACACTATGGCAGATTATGATGGGGACTTGTTATTTATTTCTGACTGATATGCTCTAATTTGTTATGGGCTTAATTGGCCAGTTTTATAGTTCAGAATGTAATTGTATTATATTATGTGCTGCCTAGAGTGTTATTTTTGGTTGAAGGAACAACAATGGCAATCAATCAATCAAATAAACAAACAAATAATGTATTCCACATCCAATTGCCCTGCTGTGCAACCAGATGTATTTCAGCTTTCGTTGACATGTGATCATTTTTACTGCGCACCTCAACACTAGGTAAAAATCATTGGGGGCATGCAATGGAGCATCAGATTATCAATTCAATACACACCCATTCTCCTTGATGGCTATTTCAGTCAACAGTGTTAGAGAGCTTTTATTTCTCCATTTGTTTGTTTGTTTGTTTCAGATTGATTTATATGACCACCTATGTTGCAGATGTGAGACTCTGGGCAGGTAACACATTTGAGCTGGTTTTCCCTTTTACTTGATGCCTTTCAAGAATGGATTCAGAATCTTGCAGAATCCATGCATCGGGACAGAGAATGATGTGCAGAATTGTATGTTTCTTGTGTTAAAATACATTAGCCCTCACAGTTAGCTAAGTGAGTTAAGTGACACAACTAGTGGCATGTCAAAAGCCAAGTCAGGGCTATCCACATGGGAAGAATTTTAAAAAAATAATGCCAACTGTAATCATTCCATGCATCGATGTGCATTTTTTAAAAAAATATGAGGGTGCTTTGATCACAGGACTGCAGCACCCATCTTGACTACTTCTGCAGACATTCCTGAGCCAGCCCTTAAATCCAGGAGTACGAAAGGAACAAAGTCCTTATTTTTCTATTAAATTTAGTTTGCAATAGCAGTCAGCTCCCCATTTTGTTCCCCTCTGCTGAAAATAGTAGCCAAACTGCTGGATGTCTGGGCTGCAGATGTTTTCAATGTCTGGGTAACTCTCAAATTGTAACGTTAGTTACTTCCTCTTTACACATTTTACACAAGGTGAGTTCCTTTCTGGTTATGAATTCCAGGTGGAAAAGACATATATATTCTGCACACCAGTCTGTGACAGGATACTGCCATATTATCAGCCTGTTTAAACCCTTCCCATTCCCTCCAAAATAGTCATCCTAGCAATAATAAATAGAAATAATATTTTTAAAAACCCACAAAACCTGAATTATACTGTCTTTCTTTCCAGTTGAGCAGTAGGAGAGATTACAAATATCTCCCCCCCCCAAGAGTATATTGTTCCTAAGCTATCCATAGTCATGGAGTACCAAAAATCCCACTCATTCTCGTAGTATTAATTTTTAAAAAAGGAAGAGCAACAACTTTCCTCTACTGTATGTTTGTCAGTAGATATTTTGAGATCCAAAATTTGCCTGGTAGTGTGTCAAAAAATGTGTATGATATTGCTACGATTGCAAAAACGACTCAGAACCTAACTAATCAAAAGAACCCCACAAAGTTCTTTTCCCAGGTGTTCCCCCACAAACCAACCACCTCTGAGAATTGTGAGGATGAAATGACAGTGTGGATTTTTGCGGGCAGTGGCTTTTCTCAACAGTGAAGAAATGGCTTGTGTGGCAATTGTATCGGGAAGGAGCGAGGAAAGATCTAATCAATGGATTCAGGAAAAAGGAAGCTCAAAGAAAAGGACACTAAATCTCTTGGTGAGGGGGAAGGATATCCAGCTAAAGCTCTGAAAATTTGCGGAGGGGGGGGGGAGAGGGGAACCCCTACCCACAAAGGCTGCAGTGCTGAAGAAGTTGAAAAGAAAATGCCAGCTTGGCTGTAGCTTCCAAAGAACAATTGACTAACCCCCCCCCCCTCCAATTAATAATGCTGTGAAAATCTAGTTCCAAAGTGGTACAAAGCAACAACGTGAAAGTAATCATAACCCAATGCTTGCATACAGTGGGGTGTATTCACACAGCAGAAAGCCTCATCTGGCACATGCACAGGTCCAAGAAGAACCCTCCCTATGTGCCCAGGTCCAAGTAGACCTGTGTGTTTTTCATAGGGTGTCCAGGCATGCTGGATTTGTCAAAATAAGACATCTCTGGTAAATCCTATATTGCCTTCAGCAAGTCTTCCTCGGACTTGTTCTTCCCAGTTCAGTTTTCTCCAGTTTGTTCTCCACTTCTGTGGACTGATGTTCAGCACGTACCAGCATACAAACAGCTGCAACCTTCATCTGCCCATCTCTGCCAAACACCTGGGTGAAACAGAGGAAGAGGAAATAAAAGGAAACTTCACACAGCTTGTTCCAGAGACAACCCCCAGTGCCTTTCAGATGCCTTTCTCAGCCGCCGGGTGAGAACTTGCCAGCGATCTATTTCCAAAAGTGAGGGGGGAAAAAAAGAGAAGAGGAATTGTATGCCTCCAAATTTAGCTTTGCGTGCAGATGAAAGGAGAGGGGGGGGGCGCAAAATAACATTTCAAAAGAGAAGGGAGAATTACAGAGTTAAAACGCTGCACGCCTGTGTGAGAGCAAGAAAGATTTTTTTTTTTTTAAAAAGGGCCACCTTTTTTCTTTTTAAAAAAGGGTGAAAAGTGTTCTGCAGAAATGCAAAGAAAGAGCATCCGTTTATGTGAAGAGATTGCAGGCAGGGCGAAGGGGAAGAGGTGTCTCGTAAAAATCCTTCGATAAAAGCACTCTAAACATGTTCAGCAGCCCAATGTACCAGCTCACCATCGCCAAACCTCGAGACAAGCTCCGCCGTTAAAAAACAATTTTTTAAAGACCGAATTCAAGATGCAACGAATGGACCATTAAACGACCCGGGGAGGGAGGGAGAAACGGGTTCAGATTTATGAGAGGGGGGGGATGTGGCTTTGCAGGAAAGGGTCGCAGGAGGTGGAAATGGGATAGGGGAACGTCGCTAGGCACACAGGTTGGTGCTCCTGCATCCCCTCAAACCCCATTTCCCCCCTCCCTCCTCCGGCCCAGACGTCTGCGATCAGCCAAAGTCCTGTCTCTTTAATAAACTGACTGCCTTCTGTCTGCTCGGAGTAAATTTCATCCTGTCATCAGGTCGCGGAGGAGGGGTTTGCTAATACACAGTTTGCTCAGTGGATCGATGCTTCCTGGCATCGCCTCGTCCTGCCTGTGTGCGTCCGTGTGTGTGTTTGCGTGTGTATATTTGTGAGTGTGTGTGTGTGTGTGAGAGAGAGAGGTATATGGATGTGGGTTAGGGTGCGTGCGTGCACGCGTGAGTGTGTGAATACCCAGATTTCCTTCCACCCCGAGAGCTCCTCCGTCCTCATCCACATCACTCTCAACCCGGCATCTGGCAGGCTGCAAACCTGCAGTTTCCTCGGCGGATAGTCGCCCAGCCGCCATAGAGAGAGAGAGAGAGCTACGCGAAGGAGGCGGAGAGGAGAAGGGGGAAAATAATAATAATACTAATAATAATAATAATAAACGGCCAGGGGGGAGGAAGACGAGGAAATAGCAACCCCCCCTCCATCTTCGCCAGCCGAGCCAACAGAACTATTTACGCATCCCGATTTTGTTATTTATTGATCCACTTTAAAAAAAAAAACCCCAACATTGCCCGGGCGCACAGCAAGGGTGCCTTGGATGTGCCTGGATGTCTGCATCAAAGGAAGTCTCGCAACAGTTCAAACAAAACAAGGGGGACCAAAAAGGCGGCCCCCCCTCAGCTCCCCCAGCGCCGTTTTGGTTGTAAGACAGAAAAGAGAAAGAAAGAGAAAGAGAGGGAGAAAAGAGCCCAAACAAAGCTGCCATCCTCCGCATCCCGAAAGACTCCGAACAGGTTGATCGCGCCCCGAAGGAGAAGCGAAGGCGCTCGGCGCTGGGGTTGCCGCCGTGCCCGTTGAGCGGCTGAGGAGGAGGGAAAAAAGGGAGAGGAAAACACACACACACACACACACACACAAACCGAGAGAGAGACACACGCTCGCATACACACACACACACACACAGGCGCGCACGCCGAGAGTGAGGGAGAAAGAGAGAGAGAGAGAAAAAAAACAAACCCCGCCAGCCTCGGAGCCGCTTCGGATCTGGGAAAGAGAAGTGAGGTTGGAGAAAGTACAGCGATGCCAAGGCGGAAACAGCAGGCACCCAAAAGGGCGGCAGGTAAGAAAGACGAGGCGAGGCGCCCCGGGCTCCTCTTCCCCGCCTCCCCGGATCTGGCTGGTGGGTCATCCCTTTCAGACATTCCCTCCGTGGGTGCGTGACGGGGATTCAGACGCTTCGCGCGCCCGGTTTTGCCAGCAGGGTCTACCTCCGCCTCTTGCATTTATTTTTATAAATTTCTCTTTCCTTCGGCTCGGCTTCTCTCGCTTTGACGCACACACACACACAAGCACACACCGAGACATAAAAACACGCGCGCACGCACGCACCCCGAGCCCTCTTTCCTCAACTTGGACGGGATTTTTGAATCAGTTTCTTTTTGCAGTTTCCTCTCTTTTTTGACTTTTTTTTGGGGAGGGAAGGGTGGGGGGGCGTGTTGGCGTTTCCCTTGCCCCGCTTTCCCAAGCTACAATTTTCTTAAACTTTCTCTCCCTCCCTCCCCCTTCCTTAACTTTCTTTCCCTTCACCGCCTCTCTTGGCATCCCCCTCCTCGCTTCGCTCCGGCTTGGCATCGCTTCGGGTATGGGTGTGTGTGTGTGTGCGTGTGTGATGGGGGGGGGAGGTGTGGATGGACCGTTGGACCTGTATATTTTTGCAAAGGCAGGTGGCGTCCGGAAAGGATGGGCGATTTTTCTCTTTCTTTTTTTGAGGGGGGGGGCGCTGAAAGGAGGTTGGGGGCGTCCGCCAGCGGTGCCGGGTTTTTTTGGGGGGAAAGCTTTGTTTCTCGCTGCAGTTTTGAGACGCCCGTCCGGGAGAAATAGCTCGGGGGCGGGGGGGGGGGAGGCGGCGAAGCTCGGCTGTGCTGCGGATGAACCCGCCGGGTTGAAGTTCATTCAGCCCTTTGATCTCTTTGGCGTGCGAAAAAGAAAGGGAAAGCAAAGCGAAAGTCCGGCCGGAAACCGAGTTGAGCGTTCGGAGAGGGGGTGGGGTAGGGGTCGGCGACGGGCTGCTGAGCGGGGGGTGGGTTGGGGGAAGGATCCCGTGCGGATCCGGGCTTCCCGCTGCCCAAAGTTGCCATGCGAGGCCCAAAAGGCCAAAGGCGGCGGGGCTGCGATTTGCAGGCGAGCCGGTGAGCTCGCTCAACTTTTGGGGCAAAGGGTGGGCGTAGGGAGGCCAAGCAGTGGACGCTCCCGAGGCCGAGAGCCGAAGGCTGGCCTGGCCGGGAAGACGGTGACCGGGGGGGTGGGGGGTGGGGAGGCTTCACCTTGGTCTGGCTGTGAGTTCAAGTTTGGTTCGGTGTACTTGGAAAGAGGTCCGAAGAGTTGTTGTTGGTGGCCTCTTTTTCACCAGTAGCCATAGAGGTGCGGAAGAAGTTGGTTTCTCTGTCGCCAGACCCACCCACCGAGGGGGGAGAAAAAAAACCCAAAACCAACAACCAGCTTTCCAGTTGATTGCCAGCTTTGATTTGACATTTGATTGATCACCTGTCATCTTGCTGCCTTTGATCTATTCATTCTTGATATATATCAATAAATCACTCACTATGGTAACCTGAGTGCCAATGACGCAAGTCTTGCCCTCTAGACTCTTTTAGCCAGGCAAGTACAATTGTTATCTTGTTTGGCTTTAATGTGGGTGGGATTATTCTTTTATTCTTTTATCCTCACCCCCCCCCCCTTTTTGGGTCATTGTGTCCAGTTAGATTAAAGCTATACAACAAAGAAAGTTGATTTTTTAAAAAAGCAAACAAACTTCCCTACCCATGAAACTATCTGGATGTTCAGGGCGATGTGCTGGAGTAAATGCCGTAATGCTTGAGAATTGTTTGAAGTTGAAAATAAATTTGGAAGAAAAAGATTTGGGAAAGTTTTTCAAATATGATTCAGTTCAGTTGTAGGTGTGTGTGTAGTTCACATTCTTCATATTTGGAGTTTAATACACATAAAAGTACGCGAGAGAACTCATCTGTATATAAACTAATTTGCAAAGCAAATAGTACATGACTATTACTGTTAGTATTACTATTATCTGTTTCACAGCAATGTAAAGGACTGCAGTTTCTTCTCCATATGCAAGGAGGTTTTTTTGGTGGGGGGGGGGAGAGAGAAAAAGAAAGAAAGAAATCTTTCTTGGTCTTTATGACTCTTTGTGTTTTTAAACTTCCCAAGCCCAATATTTCCTAAGAATAAAGTGTTTTTGAAACTTCTGCTATCATGAAAACTCATCATCTATATATACCTGCCATTTCAAAATGTTCCTCTCTTTGACTGTCTTAATAAATTGCTTTTCATTCAGAGTATGCACAAGATTAGAAAGAAACAGGATTGATGGCGAGGGGAAAGAATAGGAGGAGAGATGATACTGGGCAACAACAGCAAGTGATTTAATGGCATCTTCTTAACTGATTCACTGTAATGCCATCCTTGGCCTGGGCCCATGGTTACGTTCCCTTGATCATTTATTTCTTGTAAAGGTTTCCAGGCAAATACTTTGGAAAACTTGGGCACACCTCACTTTCTCTGCTTAAGGAATAATGCTTGTGATTCCCTTTCAACAGTGTCTTCTTTCGGGAATTCTTTTGTTTTCCACTCTGTATGGTTTCAGCTGGTTTCTTTAAGGGACAATTTAGTAGGGGGTTTTTTTTTTCCAAGAGAGTCCACCTGAAGCAAGATTAAACTGGATAACTGGGTGTGCATTATAGCTTAGCCATTGTTGTAAGATTACTTTTTTTTCTTTCCCGCATTCCAATGAAAAAAAAAAGGTTCTGTTTTAATAGCTGAATACCGTCTCAAAGTCTCTGTGCCACAGTGTGGCCTTGGAACAGAAGGAGGAGGAAGGGAAGGAAATAATTGATTATCCCGATGTTTGGCACAACTATTCTCTCTTTGGCTTTCTTTATTGAGCCTTTAATCTTCCTCTTCAAAAGGGAGAAAGAGCAAAAAGGAAAAAAAAAGAATTAAATGTTTGGGAAAGGTCTGTCTGATTCTTTTGTCTGATGATGAGTTTGACTGGGTTCGATTCAGTTTTTTAAAAAAAGTTTACAACTTTTGAGACCGCCAGTCTGTAAGGGGGGGGGGAAGTTAAGTGATGGGATTTTGGATTTAGCTGTCTCTGTTATGGCTTGGATTTAATGCCTATGCAACAACTGTAAATAATTACATCCAAGCATCTACTTTGGAAACAGGTTTCTTTTCTGATTAATGAACATCGTAAAGGTTAGCGAAAACAAGCAAAGGAATCAAGGAGGATGGCCCGCTGGATCCTGGAAGCATGACAATTTCTCTCTCTCCCCCCCCATTAATTTTAAGCCATGACAACCTTATATTTTACAGAGTGCCGTAATGAAAATCAGCAATGTAAGTGGATAAGGGGATGAGGAAGGCACTTTTTTATCCTTCTCTCCAAAAGCATCTTCAGAAATGGTACTCGTGAGTCAGGGAAAACAGCAAGGGTCAGATGCATATGTTCCTCCGAACTCCTTTCTCAGCAGCAATTGTTCTTTTCGACTATTGTCTGCCTAATTCTTTGAGCAGATGTTTGGATATTTTTAGGTCAGTGCCTGACATTACATCATACCTTGACTTGCAATGATATATTATCATGTGCGTTGCTATCCTCCATCCCGAAAGAGCCCAAGGTGCTTTGCAGATTGTCTGTCTGATTCGCCTCTTCTCCCATGGCTGCAAGACAGCAGAAAATGCTCTCGCAGCCAATGAGATAACATAGAGGAGAAGAGAGGAAGAGGAGAATCAAGCCAGGTTGTTCCTGAATGACAAAAATGCAGGTGACTCTGGGAAATTGCCCGTTTGTGTGACCCAACACAATGGAAAGGGAGGAACTAGGACTAAGACTGAATTGATATGTTAATTCCATTTTTTTTAAAAAAAAAAATCTATATCGGAAATAGCTTTCCCAATTCCACAGGATTAAGCTCTTCTCTCCTCCTAGGACTTGTCGAGATGTGCATGTTTTATTTTGTACATTGTAAATTCGCTGTTCATTGCTCCTGAATGTAAACCTGAACTTAATAGTTGGCTTTTCTGCTTCCTCCCTGCCCTTTGGCTCCCCTTCCTACCTCTGTTGGGGCCTGAGAGGTTTCCCTTTTAAGAAGCAAAAGCCCCAAAGTACAACAGAGGAAAGAAAGAAAAGAAAAGGAGAGAGAGGAGAGAGAGAGAGAGAGAAAGAGAGAGAGAGAGAGAGAGAAACCAGCTGCATCTACTTTGTTTATGGGAAGTAGAAATGAATAATGCAGAATTTGTTTTCATGAAAGTCCTCGTGTGGCAGTAAACATAAGGCTATTAGCAATCATTATTTAAAAGTTGCAATTTGCACCTTAATAGTACCAGTTATTAAAATAGCGAATGATACATTCAGATGGGGCAAATCTGCATTCTTCGGAGGCCGACTAGGGAAGACTCTGTTCTGATTTATGCTATCAGCACGCTCTTACCAACGAAAGCTTCGGCTTCGATATTTTGTTAGTCCTATGATTAGGAAAGATAATAAAACATTATTATCTTTAAGCAACATTAGGTGTAACAGGGGTTAGAGAAATGGGATGAGCCTTTCTTTCATTCTCTCGAGGAAACGAATGAAATATTAAAAACAGGGCTGTAGACCTCAGAGCTCATAACACAGTCAAATGACTTGAAAACAAAACTCTCCGGAAAGAGGAATGGACAGAGATGGGTTGATCAGAGGAATGCATATCCTGGTTCGTGGGTCAGACTATTGGATAGCGCCCAAAGTATATTAGGAATCCTCAAACTGCCCTGATTGTGCCCTGACCCCATCAGAAGGGAAAGGTAGGAAAAGGCCAGAGATATCACATGGTAACTTGTGACAAAAGTCCAGAGACCACTTGGCAATATAAAACCATGTTGCACACCTAGAAAATTGTTGCTTGGGTTAAATCTATCTTGTACTATTCTGCCTCTAATTTTCTTTAGGATATCAGAATCAGTGTGCACTGCACACGCACAGATGCATACATACACAAACACAAATCACTGCATTTCCCTAGCGTTCAGGTCGTCCTGATAGAAGCAGCTCATGTCTATTGACAGTGGGTAATGATTAGAGTTTCCTCTGATTATCATCAATAATTACGCTAGCGTTCTTCACAGAACATGCTTATATCCAGCTGGGAAAATGCCTTATCTTGTGAAGGCCATTAGGTGAATAGAACTTTGCAGCCGAGCAGCTAGATTTGGCCATGGTGAATTGGCTGGGGTGAGTTGTCCCATTCCAGACCTACTGTCCCCCAACCTTACCCTCTTTTAAGGGCTGAATGCAAACACCACACGTTGTTTCTGAGCATTCGCATGGCTGGCTGGGGCCGGACGAGCTACGTTCAAGAGCATGGTTGGAAGATAGCAGATGGGGTGGGCTAAAACTAAAATGAAACATGTGTAAAGACAGTTGGAGTTATAAAAAAATTAAAAAGGAAAGGAAGGGAAACGAGAAAGGAAGGATGCAGGGAGGCAGGAAAGAATGAAAGAGGGCAGGAAGGAAGAAAGGAGGGAGGGAGGGAGGGAGGGAAGGAAGGTTCTCAGAGATTTGCAGAGGTTCCTCTGCTTTTATCAAAATAATGAAAGCAATGTTGTATCACTGTGACCCACGTTTTATCACTTTCATAGTTGCCTGCAGTGTCACCACACATACATGAAAGGGCTGGCCCTTGTGTCATGACAGTGCAACTATTCCTTTTGCCTTCCCTTGAAGCCCTTGCCCTTAGGTTCCCCCCCTGGGCTTCCCCCAAAGTGGAGGGGGATAATGCTCATGCTTGCTTAGTTATGAGGAAGCCAAAGGGCATCTGTGCGACATCCAGGTGCCAGTGTACGATTATTTTTACAGCAGCCTGTCGGGGTTTTTTCTTCTTCTGGCATTTGATATCAGTGAAAGAATTTCTCCCACTGCGTTTTTCAGACTGGGAAGTATGGGCCCTCAAGGAGGTTGTGTAAAGCCATTGTGTAATAGAAAATGACAACAACATCAGAAGTAGCTTCTCTGCCATCTCCAATAGTAAAGTAAGGTTTTTTTTAAAAAAAACTCTGCAGAAAAGACTGTCAGGCAGTATTGGAGGGGGGAGAGGGAGGGGTTGTAGGGGGAGAGGAAGAATAGCCACTTGGGGAAGGAAGCGCTTGTAAATCAGATTTTAGAATCAGGATTAGTAAAGGATGCCTTTGCCATATCTTTTTATTTGATTTAAGCAGAGTGCTCTTGGCTCCAAGTTTTGCGGTCTTTGTAGGCAGCAAATTGCTAGTGAATTTTTTCTTTTTAATCCCAGAGAGATTGAAATACGTTTCCTCGCTTTTTCTGACTTGTCCATACGTTGTATGGCATAATGACATTCAGATAGTGAGTTCTTTTGTAATTTGCGCATCACACCAATCTCCCAAGCTACCCCAAGTTTCCATTGTCCGTAGTCTCGAGTTCCCACAGGATGAAACATTTACTACAGTTAATCCTTGATTTAAGACCATAATTGACCCCAAAATTTCTGTTGCTAAGCGAAACATTTGTTAAGTGAATTTGGCCCCATTTTACAGTTTTTCTTGCCACAACTGTTAAGGAAATCACTACAGTTGTTCTGTTAGTAGCACGGCTGTTAAGTGGATCTGGCCTCCCCCCTCAACTTAGCTTGTCAGAAGTTCGCAAAAGGTGATCAGGCGACTCCAGGTCACCACAACTGACATAAAAACCACCATAAACAAGCATCCGACTATTGATCATGGGAATGCGGCAACAATTGTCACGTGTGAAAAACTGGTCATAAGTCACAGTGCTGTTGTAACGTTGAATGGCCACTAAACGAATTGTTGTAAGTTAAGGACTACCTGTATATTATTTCAAATGTTGGTACTAGCCACCTTTATACATCTGTTAAGATGTTGCATATAAAGCTACTCTGGAATGGTGTGCATCTATAGAACAGTTAATAAAGACTTCTAACCAGGATTTACAATTTTTCTAACTCGAGTAACTTCCTCCAATGTAACTGAAAACAATTTATGGTAAAGGTGTTCCTAGGTATGATATCACATCAAGTGAAACTCAATACTATCAAGAAGTTTTCTTCCGTCTCTTCCTCTGACGCCTTTACCCCCCCTCCTTAAACCGCAAACTCCAGGAAATTTGTTTTACATACTCTTTGGTGCCAATTTTACTTCCAGTTTTAGCATGTGAAATATTTGACTTTAGTGAAGCTCCAAAATGCACAGAATTTAAAAGCTAAGAGGCTGATTTATGCAAGCAATCCAATGTGAATATTTAAGGGATGAAACAACAGTTGCGAATCTGGATTCATTCTGGTTCTTTTTTTAAATATCCTTTGTAAAAAGTGTTCCCCCCCCCCCAAGATCTTCCTTTCCCAAGATCTAGTGGTGAAAGTAGCTTATTGTTAATTTTATTAAGACAGCTTGGTTTTTGCTTGCTAGGAATATATATGTGTGTGTGTGTGTGTGTGTGTGTGTGTGTGTGTGTGTGTGTGTGTGTGTGTGGTATTTGTGTATGTATATATATTTGTGTATATATTTAGTGTCACAACCCCTGGTAAGCCCCAATTATGGGAAGAAGCTAACTGCTTCCATCATCTGTCAATCGGCTCGTCACAAGAGTCCATCACGACAGAAACCCAATATTTTTACTGTTGCTTTTGTTATATTTGTGTTTTATTTGTGTATATATATATATGTTGTATTTGTGCTGATAGATCTAATCTAATATTATATATATTATATATATTATATATATAATATATATATATATATATATATATATATATATATATATATATATATATATATATATATATATATATATATATATATATATATATATATATATATATATATATATATATATATATATATATATTCCCACAAGTAGCAGGGTGGCATTAAGAGTCTTGCCTTTGAGCCAGCCGGAAATACTAGCAATGTAAACTATTTTGGCTTCATTCCTTCAGCAAATTGATTTTGTATTGTTGGTCCAGCTTGACAAAGCCATTGGAGGGGAACTTACTCCTAAGTATCTGTACAAAGGATTACTGCCTGGACTTTATTTCTAGATTTGGCATTAAAAGGAAGATGAGATTAGGTTCTTAATCCAAAAGAAAAGGGATATTGTTAAATTTAGAGCATGAGCTGCATTTTATTCTTCGCTGTCCTGCCGAACTGCTCTACTGAATCTTTGGGGAAGTCTTGATTGTTTTTATTATAGTTGCTTTAAATCTTATAGCAGTTTCCCCCCCCCCACTTCTCCATTTGCATGGCATTATCGGTATTGTGTTTTCTTAAATTATATATGTCGTTCTGGGATGCTCTTCTGCATTGTCCCTATAAAATGGAATTTTAGTTCTATTTTGCTAGTGGTATAAAACATCATGCTACCTTTGAGAGATTATTAAAATGGGCTATTTTATTTGGGATTGCAGTTTCAGGAAAGAGAATCTAAACATTTGTGAATATCCATATCCACTCTAGTATACTAAAAGCACCATTTACACGGAGCTTTTTTTTTTAAAATATTATAATAACCTCTGATTTTCACATTTCTTTAACCTTAAAAAAAATAAAACCGGAGGCTTAAAGCACCTTTTGCACAATAGAAATCTTTTCATTTTGAAACAAAACCAAAAAATCCGTGCACGCACACACCCAATAAAATAACCCATCACAGAGAATAATTCCTTTGCTAGATTTCTTAGGCATCACAGACAAGCAGTTTCCCCCAAGCATTTTGACATGTGCTTTTTGGTGACGAGTGTTGATTGTTACCTTGTTTTTAAAACCTAGATTTTCTCCATATGACACATTTTTGGAGGGGAACCCCCCCACTCCATTATTGTTATGATTGCCCTTGTTTATAAACTTCCTGCTTCTAATGACTCGAGAGTATTCCTGCAACTATTGCCATTAGGAAATCTTGTTATTCTCCAGCCTTTGAGCCATAAAATATAAATTCCATTCCCACAATCTACGTATTCTTTTTTTTTGGTCTGACTTTCTTTCCAAACTTGCTTTCTGTTTAGAGTGTGCTAGCAAGAAAAAAATTAGATTTGACTTTGGAAGATGTGTGAGAGGAAATACTGTTGCGCAACTGCAGTGATTTGTTAGCATCTTTTGAGCTGGTTTCACTGATGCCATCCTTATGTAGATAAAAGATTAAAATGGATACTTTGAAAACAAAGTGGTGTCTGTCTGTCTTCTATCTATCTATCTATCTATCTATCTATCTATCTATCTATCTATCTATCTATCTATCTATCGATTTATATGGCAACCAACTCATTCTCAGTGACTCAGGGCAGCTTACAAAATATAAATATCTTCTTCAGCCAAAATATAAATATCTTCTTCAGCTTGAAAAATCTTCTTGGATGAGAAGCAAAATGTTTTCAAGGAAAAAATAAAACCCAAGAAAATCCAGTTGACTTTTGAAAATCACTTTTTGGGGCAATAGCTTGATGAAATTTACCTTTTGTTGTCAAGCTAAAAAAAATGAAAATAAAACCAAAATTCTCTCTGGGTATAAAAAGTTTCCAACAAAAGAAGGAAAGCTTCTTTCTCTCTTAAGAAACATACTGTATTTTTAGTTTTGGGAAAATAAGGGGGGAAAGGCCCAATGATGGCTAGCTTTTCAAACATCATGAAAAAGCTGCCTGTGATATATCTCTTGGCTGTTTAACATGACCAAACAAAACTGATCAGAGCTAAGTGTACCTTCTTCTAAGACAACCAACCTATAAATAAGTGTAAATAACTCTCTTTGCTCCGTCTTTGACGCAGGTGATAGCTGTCCTTCTCCCAAACCCCACAAGCAAAAGCACATAAAGGGAGAGCCAACCTACATGAGAAATGAAGCATTAGTGATCTTTCTAACGCACGGAAAACAAAAGAAGGAAAAAGGAAAAACCCACATCTTAAAACAGCAAGGCGTAATTAGAAATTGTTCTTTTGTTATAGAAGAGAAGAGGTTCTCTTCCCTCCCACCCCTCAATTGAAGGAGCCCTTATGCTTTTTTTTTTTAACGACATCTTAGCATGCTTCTACTTGCATTACAAACTGGAGAAAAGGCAGGGTAAGGAAGTTACTTTCCAGGCAAGGCTGCCCGACTCTCTGGCTGTTACTCACTTAGAAGAGGTTTTTGTTTTTTTTTCAGTCCTAGCTGATTTTGTCCCTTATTTTCAGGGCTCGCTCCAAAGTTTATTCCGATAGTATTTTCCATCCGAAGCAATGAAATCCAGGCAGGGTTGAGAGCCAACAGCTTTGCAGGAAGGCTTGCAAAGTAAAGTAAAAAAAAATGTGTCACAAAAGCACCTTCTTTCTTTTATGCTCCTGGTGATGATAAACATAGCATTGTTCAACTTTATTGGGAGAGGGGGGGGGAACCCGAAGGAAAAAGTTGTAGCGTCAAAGCTGCTTTTCGATTGTATTAATGGAAATTCATCTCGGTATATTGCATCTATTATTTCTCTTTCTGGCTCTTTGCTATATATTTGCTCCTTGCGTTCAATATAAAACTGCTATCATCTAATGATACCCTACCTTATTAAAGTTGTTCACGATGCAAAAGGGACCACAATAGGTGCCGTCTTCTACCATAAATGGTTATGGAAAAGCCGGGCCGCTGAATGTGTGAAAATAACACAATCCATCTCGAATAACCATTAAACCTGGGCATGTCAGAAAAGAACGACAGCCACTACAGAAAACTTTTTTTTTTACTGCAAAAGAACCATAGCCGTAGCCCCAGGTGGCATATCTGAGAAGCAATAAGATTTTTAAGAAGCTCTTGGCTCTTCCTAGATCACCCTCAGAAGGGTAATTTAATTGAAAAACCTGTTTGCTGGAGTTTGTGTATGTAAACAGGCAAGGCCCAGTTTTCCTGGGATCTCTTTTCTGGATTTTGTTAATAGTTAGTTGAAAGCGGGGACAGAGACCAAGATAAATTTGAAGTGGTTTGGGTTTCGTGCCTGAGCAGGGGGTTGGACTAGAAGACCTCCAAGGTCCCTTCCAATTCTTCTATGCTATGCTATGCTATGCTATGCTATGCTATGCTATGCTATGCTATGCTATGCTATGCTGCGTTGCGCTGCGCTGCGCTGCGGTACAGTATGCTATTTTCTCATCCCACCCCTTGAAATATTGAACTTAAATGCTGAAGGTTGTAACTGGTAAATATATATATATATATATATATATATATATATATATATATATATATATATATATATATATATATATATATATATATATATATATATATATATATATATATATATATATATATATATATATATATATACTATTATAAGAAAATGCTATTAAATATCCTCCAAGCACATTCCTACTTAGAATATTTGGCTTGTTTCTATAAGATTCCTTTACAGTTTGCCTTGGAAAAAGAATATCGTGCTGTTTGTGATTTTAATGAAAATAATTACATCCATCAAAATCCACAGGGTGATTTCAGCTCTTCGTGTAACTGTAGAGAAAGAAAAAGAAGGGGAAAAAAAGAAATGAATGCTTTGGATTGAACAGAAAGCAGTAGAATGTAAAAATCAAAAGCTGTGCACAGTCTTTTTGATTGTAACATTTAGATGGAGGATTTGTTCTGTTCAATTATTGTTTTTTTTTAAAAAAAAAATATTTAGTTATACTACAGTGGTAAACATTTGCCTTTATCTATGGCCAAATTTGAGAATTTATGGTTCTAAAGGGTTCCCTTCGTTTCTATCCACAAGGTGAATGAGATTTTTGTTTTAAAGGAAATGGCTGGGATTTTTTTAAAGACACAAAATACCAATTTGGGATTCCAAAAGAGACAAAGCATGCTGGGCCCCATGGAATTCAAATGGCAGTGTTGACAAACATGGCCAAATAGGTAGAACAGGGTCATAAAAAGGAGAGTTATGGCAGACAGGAAGGATCCTCTTATCTCATTCAAAACAGGAAAGGTGAAATGTACATTGTCTACCCCAAATAAAGGCGTCAAAGAATCTGGTGCTAAGTTAAAAAAAAAAAAGCTATATGTGTTCTGGGAATTTGTATCAATCTGCGCGATAGGGAGAAGTCTATCTACCGCTGTGACTTCAGCATGTGCTGTTTGAGCATCACCAAAGGACCTATTGAAATTATTTACTTCCTTAAACAGCTGTGATAGATAGTTGTACAGTGTGTATCTTTCCCTTATTCTGTCTCTTGTCACAGTCATATTAACAATACCATCGACTCAACTCCACGCTAAAGAGTGTGAAACGTAAAAAACGCATCATTCTTCCCTAATTTATTTTATGCTACAGGAAGAACCCAGTGGCCTGATTCCCCTTCCCAATAATAATAATATACCAACCTATTGTTGGTATATTATTATTATTATTGCTATTATTACAATACAATTGTATCACAGCGGCCAGTTGTTTCGCCGGATTTGGCATTGGTTACTAGTCGGGCCTCACCCAGGGGCCTAGGACGTCGTAACGTATTTTCGTAATATGCGTGCAGATCCAAGCAGTGCGGCTTTTTGCATTTGACTGATGGTGATTTTGTCAATTTTTAACTGTTTTAAATGTAATTCCAGTGCTTTTGGAATAGCACCCAGTGTGCCAATTACCACTGGAATTACCACTGCTGGTTTGTGCCATAGTCATTGAATTTCAATTTTTAAGTCCTGGTATTTTGCGATTTTTTCATGTTCCTTCTCAGCGACCCTGCTATCACCTGGTATTGCAATGTCTATGATTGGGACCTTATTTTTCTCAACCAGTGTGATGTCTGGTGTATTATTATTATCATCATCATCATCATCATCATTATTATTATTATTATTATTATTATTATTATTATTATTATTATTATTTCTAGTGGAGATATTTTCCCACAACATCTTCCCACATTTTATTAGGAGATCAAAGTGAAATTAAAATTAGGTGAAATTGTTTTTTTTTTAAAAAAAATGGTGACAAAAGGAATACGCTATTCCTTCACGCTCGAGATGATTGAATGCAAATTTGTCCACCAGATTGGTCTACAAATCTGTAAGAATTGCTGCATAAAATAGATTGTAGAAATTGTGGAAAGAAGCAATGGAGGGAAAATAATCAAGGAGAGAGAAGCAATCTAGAACTAAGAAGAGATTTCCTGACAATTAGAACAATTAATCAGTGGAACGACTTGCCTCCAGAAGTTGTGAGTACTTCCAACACCGGAGATTTTAAAGAAGAGATTGGACAACCATTTGTCTGAAATGGTATAGGGTTTCCTGCCTGAGCAAGGGTTGGACTAGAAGACCTCCAAGGTCCCTTCCAACTTGGTTATTCTGTTAAATAATTATTGTGAAGTTCTGTGGCACAGGGTAAATGTGTCTATCATTGGCTTTTTAAAAGTCCATTAATGTGACTCACTGTGTGCATTGTGAAAATTCCAAAGCTTTCAATACTGTGCCATGTTCTAGCTTGAAAGGTTCTGTATTAACTTGACCATTACTCCCCCCCCCCCGCCATAACTCACTTGTTTTTCTCATCATGGAATTCAAGACTGCCTGCATTAAACTTCCACACCCCTTCTACCTAAGTACTTATTCAGTTTCAGCAAGACCGTTGCTTTATCTGTCCTCAGGTCCATGTCAGGTGGTGTCTTCCTGCCATAAGAAGGATAAAGAACAGGTTATAAAATGAGACAAACGTGGAACAGGTTATTGTAAATGTTTAAACACTTCTTCTCTTTTTCTGCCTGTGTTTTTGACAGACCTGCTGAATTTCCGCAGTGTTGACCTTTCCTGCAAGAAACGTAGTCATTTAAATGAGGTGGAAATTTCAATGAAAATATTTCCCTTTGCATTCCCATTTGGCCACTTGGCTTATGTTTGGTACTGCTACCCGAGAAGCGGTTTCCTCCCTGGGTGCTGCTAGCTCTACTATGACCCATTGATAGATCTGTTGGAGAACAGAGTCCATTCCATAGAGATGGTTCTGGGTTCAATCTTTTCTGCATTTCCACTTGAGGAAACAAAATAATATGAAATCTGCTGGAGAACCTGGATGAACCAGCCTTCTTTAGCCTGACTAAGAATTTGGGAACTGTAGCCCCAGAGAGCCATTTGTCTGAAATGGTACTGGTCTCCTGCTTGAGTAGGAGGTTAAACTGGAAGATCTCCAAGGTCTATTCTGTTATTCTAACACCATTTATTTCCCATGTTTGATTGATTCATTTCCTTACTTATTCGGTTTAAATATGCTTCTCTCAAGGCAAAACATGTAAGAAAGCTTCAGCAATAAAATCATATGACGTTAAAAACACAATGTCAGGCTTGGAAGCCATCTTTGTATTGAGCCTCTGGCTTGCCACATGTTCAAACCAGGGGTGAAATTCAGCAGGTTTTGACAGGTTCTGGAGAACCGGTAGCGAACATTTTGAATAGTTTGTGAAGAACCACCAAATATTATCTCTGGCTGGCCCCAGAGTAGGGTGGGAATGGAGATTTTGCAATATCCTTCCCCCCAGGAGTGGGAAGGTAATGGAGATTTTAGAGTATCCTTCACCTGCCACGCCCACCAAGCCACACCCACAGAACCGGTAGTAAAAAAAAAAAATTAACCATGGATTCAAACATATTCTACTGTGGGAAACTGGAAGAGGGAGATTGTACGGAGCATGGGAAACATGTAGCCAAAATAACATTCCTTCTCAGAGAGTCAAGGTCATCTTGTCCCTGCACCTGAACTGATGTGGATGGGAAGAATCTTCCTTCGTGACAGTGGCTGATTGGGCCATGTGATGGACACGGGGGTGCTGGGGCAGGGTCTTGAACGTTCAACTGAGTGAGGAAAGCCTGGGAGGTCTCAGATTCAGGTTTTTTCCAGATGTGCCAACATGGTTTCTTTAATAAATTTGAATTTTGAGGAATCTCTAGCCTCAGATTCTTATTTGATGGAGGATGCTATTTAGAACCCTGACACACAGTACTGAAGTGTCAACGCAACCAAAAAGTATCAGCAACTAAACATAAATGCCCACTCCCAACTTTTCTGCAGAAGTTCAAAATAGCTTATATGGTGATTCCAACTTTATTCCTACAATAATCCTGAAGGTAGGTTGGGTTGAACTTCCATGGTGAAGAGTACACTTGGAACAGGGTCTACACAATCCTAGTCCAACTCTTATTGTTGAAGCAAAACCATCTTTTTGCAAGAGCAGAACCATATAATACATGCAGGGAAGGCCTCAGAAAATAATTTGGTATTAATATATTTTATTTATTTATTATGCATGTTTTATGCCACTTCAATCAATTTTGACTCTAAGCAGCATAAATATTTATGTTGCTTCAATCAATTTTGACTCTAAGCGGCATAAATATTGTTGCTGTTTCACAATCCGGGACTTCCATGCAACGCACATGGGTTTTTTCCCCGATGGTAAAAAGATGGGATCATTTGGCCTGATGAAGAGGGGACCCAACAGTTCCCCCCTCTTCATTCAATTCAATTTAAGCAGCATTTAAAGTTCCCCAATCACACTCCAGCACATAAAAGATTTTTCTACTCTGGCTACTTTTTCTCTGTCTCCCTCTTTCCCACCCTCTTTCTTCCTCCCTCCCTCCCTCTCTCTCCCCTCTCTCCCTGTGTCCTTCTCCCTCTTTCCCTCCCTCTCCTTCTCTCTCGCCCTCTCCTCTGTCTCTCCCTCTTCTCTCTCTCCCTCTCCTTCTCTCTCCTTCTCCCTTGTTTTCTCCCTCTTCTTCTCCCTCTCCCTCTTTTTCTCCCTCTTTTTCTCTCTCCCTCTCTCTCTCCATCTCCCCCTCCCTCTTCTTCTCTCTCTCCCTCTCTCTCTCCCTCTCCTCTCCCTCCCTCCCTCTCCTTTCCCTCCCTCCCTCTCCTTTCCCTCCCTCTCCCCTCCTCTCCCTCTCCCCCTCTGCACCCTCCTCCCTTCTCCCTCTTTCTCCAATGATGGCCTCACTAAAGATAACTGAGACTAAACTAGTTGTAAATGGAAGAGTAATCATTTCATCCGCTTGGAAAAAGTTGGAAAATCTTTCACCAGTTTCAAAACCATTTCTGCAAAAGTATGCAATGTCTAAGGCTGTGCCTTAGATTTATTGCAATGTGTCCACATAGCATTCTCAAGCAATTATATCACAATGGTCAATGTTGAATGGCGTTGAGGAAAGAGTGGATAATGGAGTGTTACTCAGTGTCAGGGGGTTGACTCCCAGTTGATTCACACACAGCCTGATTTTCTCATCAATGGTTAATCAGATTCCCATAACTGTTAACATTTAATCCCTCATCTGGGAATTCCATTTTTTTTTAAAAAAAAACAACCTCTAATGAAAATTGTTCCATGGGGGGAAATATTGTATCACAAAACAAATCAGTGTTTCCATACATCAGCATCACAAGGAAACTATGAAGAGCAAAAAACAAATCAGTAAAAAAAAATGTAAGAAAATTGTTTATGCTTAAAGTGCCACACCACACTTAGTTATGAAGGTCTTTGCTGCATCTACATTCAGAACTTTTGCGCTGACTTTTGGCCTTGGCCAAGCCAGAAGCAAAACTATTTTGGTCTACAAATTTATCCAGTGGATGTACCAACGGTCTGGGTTAAAAGCGGGAGAAGAAACAAGAGAAAGAAAGACAGATCGATCCAAGAGACAGAGTAAGAAAGATTTGGGGCAGATACAATGAGAACACAGGAAATTAAAATTTTAAAGTATTCTGCGGCCTCAGATAAAATGTAGATTCCGAAAACATTTTTAATATAGTCAGCATGATTACTAATTGAGCCTTAAAACTTATTCTCTCAACTATAATACACATGTTTCTTACTAATCATCCATGCTCGTGTCATTTCTTCTCAATTGTGTGTAATAGCAATTATTTAATAGTGCTGCATCCCTCCCCCCAGAGAGTAGAAATGGAGTACAGTATATCTGTGGGTGGGTACACTATCCTTACAGCTGTATGTCTGGAATTTGGCGAGGCACGTCTAATGCTTAAGAGAGATTACCCTGTTGCTGGCTATGAGAAGGAAAAGCGTTTCTCATACTTTCTATGCACTGATGAAATCTAAATTATTTTGCGACTGGTTCTTTGGCCATGGCTTGGTGGGGGGGGGGAGTCATGTGACTGGGTGGGCGTGGCCAGCTTTTTTTCACTTTTTAAAGCATTTTTTACTACCGGTTATGACGAATAGGTAGTAAAAAATGCTTTAAAAATGGAGAAAAAAGTTCTGACAATCGCACAGCTCCCAGATCGTGACCCGTCAAAACCGCGTTCCACAAAAGCGCGGTCGACGAAAGCGCGTATGTGACGTCATCACAGCGCGACGAAAAAGATCGAAAAATTGAAATAAAAATTAAATTACAGCAAGCCGATTCACATAAAGGTAAGGGTTAGGTTTAGGGTTAGGGTTAGGGTTAGGTTAAGGGTTAGGGTTAGGGTTAGAGCGTTAGCGTTACGTTTAGCGTTATGTTAAGGGTTAGCGTTAGGTTTTTCGTTAGGTTAAGGGTTAGGTTTAGGGTTAGGTTTAGGGTTAGGTTTAGGGTTAGGTTTGGGGGGGTTAGGGTAAGGTTTTCGCTTTATTTTTACATTTTTCGATCTTTTTTGTCGCGCTGTGATGACATCACATACGCGCTTTCGTCGACCGTGCTTTTGTCTACCGTGGTTTTGTGGTGGAACCCTCCCAGATGATACGCGCAATTGTCTGAACCTTCCCCCCTCCACTTTTTAAAGTATTTTTTAATACCGGTTCCGGTGAATAGGTAGTAAAAATGCTTTCAAAATTGAAAAAAGGTTCCGTGACAATCAGCTGTGCTGCACGATCGTCGGAGCCTTTTCCCCACTTTTTAAAGCATTTTTTACTACCAGTTTCAGTGAATAGGTAGTAAAAAATACTTTAAAAAGTGTGTGGGGGAGGTTCTGATGATCACACGGCACCTTTTTTTCACTTTTTAAAGCTTTTTTTTTTTTACAATTGGTTCAGACAAATCTTAGCATTTATTGCTACCGGTTCTAGTGAACTGGTTAGAACCGGTAGCATTTCATCCCTGTTCCTGTGCCAGGGTTCCAAGTAACACATTTTCTGGATTGCAGCCCACACATTATCCTTTCACATCGTTTAAAGTCACCACTTTTCCCCCATTGATCTCAGATCAATAAATCTGTTCTGAAATTGAGGATGTGGTTAGTTGCAATCCTTCTCAAGCTATACAAAAGAAAAACACTTTAAATGTTCAGGAAACTGGGTGTATGGTGCCTGCCTCCAAATTATAACACATTTCTTAGTTTTGCCTACCGAAGCTGTATTTTGTTTTTCATCAAGGTGGTGAGAGATGTAGAACCCACTTCATAAAAATGCATTGTTTAATATCACAAATAAGACTCCACTTGGCAGTTTTCCCTAAGAACACCTCTTAATATGAACTGTCAAGATGTCTAAAGATGTTTCTTAGTTGTAAGCATTTAATTATTTGTGACACTCACACTAATATTCAGAGATGTGTGTGTGTGTGTGTGTTGGTGGGGAATAATGGTATTAAATATTTTCTCTTGTCAAAAAGTAACAAAACATTACGTGCGTGGCAAACTCTTCATTATTTTCATAAAACTTATTTGTGGCAAATTTTTATCGCTAAAACTGAAAGTGAATACCAATGTTCATATTATGTTTTTGATGCTCCATATTGTACAAACTTAATTATGACAAAATGGTTAAAATATGGTTGAGAATATCAGCTTTGAAATTTGGGGATCAGATAATGGAACACCTTATTTCCTGACAGTGAGAACAATTAATCAATGGAACAGCTTGCCTCTGGAAGTTTTGGGTGCTCCATCACTGGAGATTTTTAAGAAGAAATTGGACAGCCATTTGTCCAGAATGGTATAGTGTCTCCTATACTAGTAGACCGTCAAGATCCCTTCCAACACTATTATTATATGTTTATGCATTCCCCTAGGGCAGTCTTCTGTGATGTAGTGTCTCCCAGATGTGTTAGAACCACGTAGTTCAAACTTGCTTCTTACCAGACGTGCTAGCTCAGAATTATAGAAGTTATGATGCCAACACATTTAAGGTAAAGGTAAAGGTTCCTTTCGCACATATGTGCTAATCGTTCCTGACTCTAGGGGGTGGTACTCGTGTCATTTTCAAAGTAGAAGAACCAGCACTATCCGAAGACATCTCCATGGTCATGTGGCCAGCATGACTAAATGCTGAAGGTGCACGGAACGCTGTTACCTTCCCACCAAAGGTGGTTCCTATTTTTCTACTTGTATTTTTTACATGCTTTCAAACTGCTAGGTTGGCAGAAGCTGGGACAAGTAATGGGAGCTCACTCTGTTAAGCGGCAGTAAGGATTTGAACTGCTGAACTGCCGAGCTTTCTGATTGACAAGCTCAGCATCTTAGCTACTGAGCCATCTCATCCCGCCAACATATTTAAAGGATACCAATTTTGGGGGGGAAACTGATATGCCACCAATAATAATGAACAAATAAAACCATTTTTTGTATAAAATAATGTTTTGAGTTCTTTGAAAACTTTTTACTTCTCTACAGAAGTATTCCAAATTTCATTAAACGTATGTCTTGGAAACAGAGTCCACTGCACTGCACCTTTGTTGTCCTGTCTCTTTTTATATGCATGTTACATGGATTTCATGCATGTAAAAAAAGGAGTGGTTGCGGTATGTGCTGTCTTTTTTTTTTTTTTGCTGAATTCGGAGAAAGCAGGTGACTCTTTTTGAAGACATAATAAGATGGATAATTATACCTGCAAACATCTCTCAACACTGACTGGTAGCAAGAGCTCAACAAGAGATTTTTGAATCCCAGCTGAACATTTCATAACAATTATTAGATGGCATTTCAGCAAGAGGAATACTCAAGAGCCAGAAAAAATGGAAGGCATTAAGTGACGTGACTATGGAACAAAATCTGAAATGAACCTCCACTACTATGTCTACCCAGCAGTTTTATAGAGGCATAAGGATTCCTATCTCTTCAAATTATTTATGCTTTGTTTCCAAAGCCCCCTACTATCTTTCTGAATTATAGCCTTAGATTTGAATTTCATGACTCTAGCTTCAGTCTCTAATTATAACTAAGGAATGCCTGAAATGCACTGCAGCCTGAAATGCATCTTGGGGGAAATCTTAAACATCAATAAATAATTTAGTTTGACAAAAACAGATGAGAAGGAACAATTTGGAACTGAGTTGCATTTAATATGCTATCTCTTAAATATTGTTCCGACAAAGAAATATGGAGTATCCTGGAGTGATATTTATTTTGGTCCCCTTCTTCCTCTCCTGCCCACCCACCCCCCAAAATTGGGACAGATTAGTTTTTGACAAACTGTTGTGTTAATTGGTGGGATATTTTTGAACTGGCTGGTAAAACAATAGATATGCATATATTTGAGGATGGAGAGAGAGAGAGAAAGAGAGAGAAAAATAGATGAGAGAGGAAAGAGAGAAAGGGATGAAGAGAGGAAAGAGAGAAAGAGAAAGAAGGAGAAAGAAAAAAAGAAAGATAAAGAAAGAAGGAAGGAAAGAAAGAGAGATGATAGATAGCTAGATAACTAGCTAGATAATAGATAGATACCCTGTTTCCCCAAAAATAAGACCTCCCCTGATAATAAGCCCAATTAGGCTTTTGAGTGCATGTGCTAAAATAATCCCTCCAAAAATATAGCAACACGGCAGGAGCCATGAGTTGACCATGCTTGCTGCCTTCTGCACCTCAAAAATAATAAGACCTCACCAAAATAAGGCCAAGTGCTTATTGCAGGGGTCAAAAGAAAATAAGTCCCTGTCTTATTTTTGGGGAAACATAGCAGTGGTGAGTTGCTCCTGGTTTAGCCCGGTTTGGCCGAATTGGTAGTAGCGGTGGCAGGAGGCCCCGCCCATCCACCCAGATGCTTCTGCGCATGTGTGAGCATGCCCAGGAGCGAGCCCAAACGATAGTAAAAATATTTGCAATCCACCATTGAAACACAGTAGATGATAGATGATAGATAGATGATAGATAGATAGATAGATAGATAGATGATAGATAGATAGATAGATAGATAGATAGATAGATGATAGATAGATATAATAAATAAATGCAAATGATATAGATATACAAAGTAAGATACCTGCTGAAGGTAGACATCACAGCTTCTGTAGTAGAAAAAGGAGACTGAAATAATCCAAGTCCCTAGTAGTAATTAGGATGGCTTTAAATTGATTGGCATAACTCACTGGCACCCACAGGAAGCATCAACAAAAAAAGATCAAGATGGTAGTTACAATGATCTATTGAAAACAGGTGGGACTTCAGGGAATTCCACAAGAAGCAGCATTTGCATTGGATGAAATTCTATGTCAATTGGAAGCTTTGGGGTGTTTTTTGAGTGAAGAACTGGCTCTGTTTTAGGTTTGTGGATCTTTGTATACAAATCAACAGAATAGTTTAAAATCTGTAATGATTTAATATATTTCTTTGTTTACATCAATTAAATGATGAATATGTTCAGTCTCCATTTAGAAAATAAAATGTTTTTATTGCCTAATTAGTGTTTCCTATGTTTGGAAAATAAATCAGCCCAGGCAAAAATCCAATTGTCTTCATAGAGCAATCTGAAAGAGTGAGATTCAAATTTGTACAGGTTCAGTAATGACAGTAGTCTTAATACAGTCTTGGATATGTCTACTAAGAAGAAAGTTCTTCTTTGTTTAGTGAAGCATCCTCTCAATTCAGTAGATATAGTATTGTTCTGTCTAAGATGTTCTAATTGGAAGTGAAATAAACTCTTCAGTTCCTTAAAACATTTGTATAATTTCCACAATTGATTTACTTTTTCCCCTTTTAGTGCAGGAATTAAATGCAAGAAAATGCTCTACATGCGTGTGTTTCTGTGTATCATACATTTTCAATTGTCTAGACTAAATATGCTTTTGTTCGTTCTTCAGCAAGCATCTTTTAAAAATTATTTGCTTTATGTTGCACATGTGTTAGACGCAAACAGCTTGCAAAGCTTTGCCAAACCTCAAAAGGAAGCAAGTTCCAGAGTTAGAGAAAAGGACAAGATGGGATATCAAAATCCAGAGATATGACTATACGATAGTATATCATCAGCAACAGAGGAACAGGCATAGCACAGTGATAGCATATAAAGTAAAATGTTTTTGAGTTAAGTTCCAATATTGGGGGTGGGGAGCCAACACAGTTTTAGGCTACATAAACAGAGGGATAGAATCAAGATCATGTGAAGTGTTAATACCACTTTATAATGCCTTGGTAAGGCCACACTTGGAGTCCTTCCTTCTTATTAGGTGGCCAAAGTATTTAAGTTTCCTCTTCAGGATTTGGCCTTCTAAAGAGCAGTCAGGGTTGATCTCCTCTAGGACTCACCGGTTTAATCACTTTGCAGTCCGAGGGACTTGCAGGAGTCTTCTCCAGCACCATAGTTCAAAGGCCTCCATTCTTTGGTGTGCTCAGCCTTTCTTATGGTCCAACTTTCACATCCATCAATTGCATCTGGGAAAACCATAGCCTTGACTATACGCACTTTTGTTGGCAGGGTGATGTCTCTGCTTTTTAGTGTGCTGTCTAGATTTGCCATAGCTTTCCTCGCCAGGAGCAAGCATCTTTTAATTTCATAGCTGCAGTCCCCATCTGCAGTGATCTTGGAGCCCAGGAAAATAAAATCTCACACTACTTCAATTTCTTCCCTGTCTAACACGTGAAGTGTTAATACCACTTTATAATGCTTTGATAAGGCCACGCTTGGAATACTGCATTCAGTTTTGATCGCCATGATGTAGAAAAGATGTGGAGACTCTAGAAAGAGTGCAGAGAAGAGCAACAAAGATGATTAGGGAACTGGAGACTAAAACATATGAAGAACGGTTTCAGGAACTGGGTATGTCTAGTTTAATGAAAAGAAGGACTAGAGGAGGCATGATAGCAGTCTTCCAATATCTCAGGGGTTGCCACAAAGAAGAGGGAGTCAAACTATTTTCCAAGGCACCTGAGTGTAGAACAAGTAGCAATGGGTGGAAACTAATCAAGGACTGATTAGAACTGAGGAGAAATTTCCTGACAGTTAGAACAATTAATCAGTGGAACAGCTTGCCTCCAGAAGTTGCGAATGCCCCAACCCTGGAAGTCTTTAAGAAGATGTTGGATAGCCATTTGTCTGAAACGGTATAGGGTTTCCTTGGAGAAGAACTCCAAGATCCCTTCCAACTCTGCTATTGTATTTTGTATAGGAGATGCTCAGGACTGAAATGAGGGATTCTTAGTCCACTCTGAGCTTGGTTGTTGTTGTTGTTTTTTTCCAGACATTTCATTACCCATACTAGGTAACATCATCAATGCCAATAAGAAGTGGGGGTTTGCTCTCAGTTTATATTCTAAAGTTAAGCACAATTTTTGGTGGCTTGGTGGATATATCTATGCAGTTTTCTTGAAAGTGGTTTGCCATTGTTGTCTTTCAAATATTTTCCAGCATCCTGGTCTCAGGATTTCCTAGGGGTTTCCCATTTTTAACATTTGTTTCATGGTCAACTAAATGGGCTTAGATCTTGACATTTACTATGACATTTCCTGGTTCTTGAAGGACATAATTATGCAATGATCTTTGAAACTATATGGAAGTGGCTTTCTGTTGCGTTTTCCTTGAATGTTTTTGGGACTTCCCAATCTAGTCTATAAACAAGCACATGCTTACATGTACGGTGTCTTGGTTCTACCCCTGCTTTCTTTAGATAGGTCTGGGAAAACCGTGACAGTTTAGTGCCCTGACTAGATACAATGCAAAGCAACTTAGTCTCTGACAATATTTTTGACTGATGTCAGAGAATTGATACCATTCAGTGCAGATCAGAATTAGAACAATAGCTAGCCTCTAGTTTTTATCTCCCTTTCCAATGAAGTGATGTGCACCACTATCAAAAGAGGCCTTGCCAAATTGCTATTCAGTCAGCATCAACAGTTTTGGTTATAAACTGTTGCTGAGGTGGCGCAGTGGTTAAATGCAGCACTGCAGGCTACTTCAGCTGACTGCAGTTCTGCAGTTCAGCTGTTCAAATCTCACTGGCTCAGGGTTGACTCAGCCTTCCATCCTTCCGAGGTGGGTAAAATGAGGACCCGGATTGTTGTTGGGGGCAATATGCTGACTCTGTAAACTGCTTAGAGAGGGCTGAAAGCCCTATGAAGTGGTATATAAGTCTAACTGCTATTGCTATTGCTATAATTAAATGAATTTGCACATTTATGTTCACACACAACATATTTGTAAATATCAGGTGCAAGAGATATGCTGTGTTCTGGTTTATACTATAGGAGATTGGAAACAAAATATACAGCCCATTTCAAACAGTAGATTTTATCATACAACTTTTGCCTTGCATAATACATTGTGAATATAGTTCAGAACAGAGCTTGAAATGTCTAGATATGGAGTTTTGATAATACCAAGAGAAATCATATTCATTTCTGGCATCCTCTGGCATGTATGTTGTCTTTTAAATAAAGGTAAAGGTTCATATGTGCTCAGCTCCGTTTCAAAGCCGAAGAGCCAGCACTATTCTAAAACTCCATAGTCATGTTGCCAGCATGACTAAATGCCGAAGGAGCATGTAATGCTGTTACTTCCCATCAAAGGTGGTTCCTATTTTTCTACTTGCATTTTTACATGCTTTCGAACTGCTAGGTTGGCAGAAGCTGGGACAAGTAACAGGAGCTCACTCCGTTACATGGCACTAGGAATTCAAACCGCCGAACCGCCAACCTTCCTGATCGACAAGCTCAGCGTCTTAGCCACTGAGCCACCGCATCCCTTTGTTGTATTTTAGGAACCCCCTAAATATAAGTTGATTCTTGTATTCCTTTAACATAGAATTAATACTTAAGAAATTGTTGCTAAATGTCCTTGAATCGATCATTTGAGTTTATATTATATATCTTATTTTATTGTGCATTGTGAGAATATTTTAATGTGGGGCTATATTGGCAAATTATTGCTGTGAATTGCCATGGCATATATTTGTTTAAAGGACATTATTAAAAACTCAACAAAACTGCACTTCCTGCAAATTCCCTTTGCTAAACCAAAGGCAGAGGTAGCTTTCTTAAAATGCTGAACTAGGAACAAATGAGAAGAGAGCCTTACTTTTAGGTATCTAGATCCCTCCCTTACACACACACACACAAATACACACACACACACAAATACACACACACACAAATACACATACACATGCACACACGATTGCTAATGGGGAATGATGTGAATTGCAGAAGTTCTAAGTAGATTTCCTTTTTCTGCTTATTGAAGGGCATCTCAAAGTAGAAATGGGTTGCCCTGAGACATTCCTTTGCAAATGCAAGAGAAGAAATTACAGATGTAAATAGCTTGAGTATGAGAAAAAGACCAGTTGTTTAGATGTTAAAAATGCAAATCTGATTTTCTGAGTATGCAATTGTTAGGTATTCAAATAAAGTTCTAATGGCGACTTAGGTTTGTATCCTTGTTTGTTTGTAGTGTAAACATCTCCCTCTCTCTCTCTCTCTCTCTCTCTCTCTCTCTCTCTCTCTCTCTCTCTCTCTCTCTCTCTCTCTCTCTTTCTGTGTGTGTGTGTGTGTGTGTCTGTGTGTGTGTCTGTGTGTGTGTGTGTCCATATTTATCAGCATGCTGACAATAGTAAAACAAATGACTTCACTAGTCTCAATGCGTAACAATTTCTTTTGCTCCTTTTTAAAAATTGATATGTTCCCATATTCAGAGTTTTCTTAATAAAGGAAGGACTGAGCTATACAGATTTTGCATATGACAGAAAGCAAAATTAACAAAGCTGCACTTCCCTAATTACTGCCCAAATAAACTTCGATACTAACATTTGAGAATTATTCCAAAGTGGAAACGTACTGGGAGCTAAAGGTACTTCTGTGGTTTTTAAAACTAGCTGATTACAATCTGTGGCAGTATGTTGAATAGTTACTCGTTTGAGTCATGAATTGAATTAAAACATGGTGATTTTTTTACTTGTACAAATATGAAATAATGTCCTAAACACTTGAATGTTTCTTTTTGAAACATACAGCATATACAGTATGTAAAACCATAGAACAATAGAAGTTTGCCTTGGCTTTGCCTTTCCAACAGATTCAGTGCAATGGAATTTAATTTTATTTTTACAGAAATATTAGAATAAGCAGAGTAACCTGCTCCTACTTCCCGGATCTGACATAAAATTTTAGATGGTCATTTATAAGTCCTGATTAAAAGGTAAATGCAATTGGTCATATTTTACAGAGAGCATTTAAAATCAGTGTAGGAATGTTTGCATATCTGTCTAAGGCATGAATATTTCCATAGCTGTTTTTTTTAACATTACTGAAAATGATACACAATCAGAAATCTTACCACAAAGGCTCTTTTGAAGAGAGTACTGAATTTACTTTTAACCTAGTGCGTTGAACGTGTGTAAGACTGACAGAATGTTTGTTTTTAACTCTATATTTTTGCATTTCCAAAAAGAAAGTGGTGCTTTAGTTTTAAAACTGAAATTCTAAAGGGAGCTAGGTTATCTGTTATAAAGTGAGCATTTTACAATAAGTCTCCCAAGTCACTGAGAAACAGAAGTGTACGTGAGGGAAACAAAGAATACAAACGGGAAACTTTGGAAGGGGGAATTTTTATGTATCTTTTATTGTGGAGAAACCAGCTGCGGTGGATTACAGATGTACTCGGCTGACATGGGCTTTGAAGGAGGTCTGTTCAGATCGGCTTCAAGCCGAAGGATTTTTTGCAGAGAAGTTCATAGGTTTTCCTAGAGTTAGGTTACATTTTTGCTGTCTTAGCATCTCTGTTTCTATTTTGTATCATTCTGCTCAGGATTTTAATCATCCTTTTGAACACCTAGAAACACCTGTTTTATATGCAGGGTGTTGTATTTGTACTTGGTAACATAACCCAAAAAGAATCTTGTTTCAAAGGGTGGGGGGAAGAGAGACAATAGACAGGTTGCTCTTTCTGGTTGATTTCCATCTGAGATAAGAGATCAGACATATAACTAACATCAGCAATAAAAATTGTTCCTGCCCCTGAAGAGGTCCAGAAACCAGGGTGTACATCAGCAGTGAGATTCACTTACCTTCCCTACTGATTTGCAAATGTGAGGGCACACCTTCTGTGCATGTGCAGTGCTCACGCATTACGTCAGGGCAGGTGGGCGGGGCCTCCCGCAACAGCCGCTACCGGTTCGCCCGAACTGGAGAGAACTGGCTGAATACCATCTCTGGTGTACATCACATTTGGCTGAAACCTCAACAGAGCAGGATAATTCAAAACGGAGCAAATTTGATGGAACATGTTGGATTTTGATTTTGAACCTCTGTTTTGAATCTGTTACTCTGGAGGTCCAAGCAGGGTTAAGTTGTAAAGGAAAATAAAGCAAAAATAATAAAAAAGTGAAAACCAAGCAAGGGGAGAGACAATCATATTGTATTCATAATAACAAAAAAAAAGTCTTCCCCTAAATCAAAATTATTCTTGAGTGCTCCAGCTGTAGCTTTGGGGGCAAGGCGAAAGTTTTAAAAAGCTTTTTATATTTTGCTACCTGGCAATTATTAGAGAAACATTTTGCAATATGTTATTACAGAAACTCTTGAGATACAGCAAGCAATTCAGAACATGCTGAAACACTGAACTTCCGATTGATTTCATTTTTAGACTATAATATAGGACCTGTTTTCCTTCTATGTTTAAGATAAATATTAATTAATAGTGAACTAGCTCCAAATATATTTTTGATAATTTATGTCAGCACATGTTTTTAAAAAAGAGTTGAGCTCCCCCCCTTCTTTATTATTATTATTTTGAGAGGTTTTGTATTTAATCATTGTAAAATTTCAGGCACTTATCCCTGTTATTGGCCATTCCACACACAGATGAAATATATTATTGCCATCCTATTAAAGTTCTTTAACTTTCCTTGAAATTCATATGGATGTCTTCGCCAAGAGATTTACTTTCACTTTTCTTTTAGGCAGACTTTAATAGTGACTTAAACTACGGGCATAACTATAGCTCATAAAGTGCTGTCATTTGGAATGGGGAAATACAGGAAGAGCTGGAGAAGGCAGATTATTTGTACATTTGATTAGCTGCAGCAATGAACTCGTTTGCCATCTGGCAGGCAGCAGTCACTGATTTCCCTATTATTTAAAATGAGAGGATTTTTAAAGAAGATTTGAAGTTCATGTTTGCCTGAAGCATAAGGCAATATTCCAGCATCCTAATGGATTTTTCTAAAAAAAAAAAAAAAAAAAAAGTAAATGGGGGAATAACAGATTATATATCTATCTGTTTAATCTAATCTAATGTCGCCTAATCTCTAATCTCTATCAATCTAGATCTGTCTCTCTTTTTTTCATCCCAAACCTTTACAGGTACAGCGTGTACCATATATTTGGAGTATAAAACACAGCTCCCTCCCTCCCAAATGGGTAAAAATTGGGATGCATTTTATACACCAAATGTAGTCCTTACCCATCACCATCAGGGGCCAAAATTACGAGGTATGGAGGCAGTGATGGTCTGTGGCAATCCCTGAAGCCTGGAACAGCTGATTGTGGGTATTCTGGCAGTCCCATCCACCTGCCAATCAGCTGTGCTGAATCAGGCTGCAATAAGTGCTGAAGGTGACCTGGCTGTTCAGAGTTTGCAGCAGCAATCACATTCAGAAAGCACAGTAACTGATTCAGCAGGATTCAAAATAATAATAACATACAATACATTACCAATAGCAGGTTTTCTAAGGTAGCAGTAAATACAAGCAAAACACAAGCAGTTTCACTTTCAGTTCTTGACTAAGCCAGGCTCCTTCCTGTCTCCTTCTTGCTCACACAGCAAATTTCAGAGTCCAAAAAGCCCTCATTGGTTGACTTAGTTGCTATGCCTATTTGTTGGCTGACCTTGTTACCATGTGTCAACTGAATACCATGGATGCTGGTAGGCAGAGGCAAAATATTTTTTCTTATTCCCCAAAAACTAAGTTTTCTTGACAGTGAGAACAAATAGTCAATGAAACAGTTTGCCTCCTGGAATTGTGAGTGCTCCATCACTGGAAGTTTTCCAAAAAAATAAAATAAAATCGGACAACCATTTGACCAGAATGGAATAAGGACTCCTGCCTTGGGCAGGTGGTTGAACTAGAAGACCTCCAAGGTTCTTTCTAGCCCTATGATTCTATGTTGGGTTACATCTAAAATAACAGAAAATTAAAATATTTAAAGAACAAAAAGTGAGTAACACTCAAACACAAACTTACCCAAAAATTATAGAAATATCTAATGAACATTTAAAGCAAACCAAAGCAAGTCATAGTATAGGCAAATGCCTATGGAGTGAATGCCACCACCCCCCCCCAGGAGTGGGTTTCAGCTGACATTACTGCTGGTTCGCTCGTCCGTGTGCATGCTGGATGCGCACTGCGCTTGCATGCAGAGTTCAATAGAAATTGCGCAGAACTAAAAAAAAGATGGCAGCGGCAATGGCGATGACTGGGGAACCGGTCCAGGGGTGTGGCCAGCCTGGGTCCTTGCCAGTTCTGCGACCCAGGCTGGCATACTACTACCGGTTCAGCCGAACCGGGCCAAACCGGTAGGAACCCATCTGTTTGTTTTATTGAATAAGCATGGTATTCTCAGGAGAGAACTTTCAAATGCATCAATAGGATTTCTATCCCATTTCTTCAAAATCCAATGACTCATTTTGTCATCTTTCCAACTTTAAAATAGTACCATTAATAAATAGAAGAGGCATACCACGTTTTCCCAAAAATAAGACCATATTATCTTATATTACTTTTTTGCTCCAAAAAATGCATTAAGGCTTATTTTCTGGTTAGGCCTTATTTCAGGGAAAATATGGTACTAATTGCGCCCATCTGGCTGATGATCTTAACTGGGGCTTATATTACGAGCATCCTAAAAAAATCATGCTAGGGTTTATTTTCTAATTGGGTCTTCTTTTTGGGGAAACAGGGTAGAAGAATCAAGATTGGCACCTTACCATGGATTGGAGATAAGCAAGCATAAAATATTTTCCCCCAATCATCTACTATTTCTTGACAAATGTACTTTTTATATCTGGACACTGGGCAAAATTTATGTTCCTTGAATCAGCCATGATGTGTTTGCATTTAAATGTAGATTCATCTCAAATGGAGTTGATGCAGGGAAATATATAAGTCCAAATGATCTCTATATGCAGTGCATCCTTTTAGTTTGGTATATCATGATTTGCATTCATTTCAGGATAATGAAGGACAAAGGTCACTTTGTAATTGAAAGGTGGAGCATTGCAGAAGGCATCTCTCATCAAAAGGGTCCTCACTATATACTCATCCATTCAGTGTTTGAAATAATTGTTCAAAGGCAGGATGTGCATCAAACAAAAAGAGGAAAAACATCACACACAAAATACATACGCTGACATATGTGTCTTGAAGCAAGTATAGATGAAATTGCTAAAATTTAAATTTAAAGATAACCTACCATAGTGAGAAAAATTATAATCAGTTGAGCCTTCTACATGTTCACTTGCAAGCTAAGAAGTGATGGTTAATTGGTAACTTCTAGCCTGTCTCCCCTGTTCTCCTTCTATAGGATTTTTGAGTTGACGTATCGCCTGACTTTTAAGACTATTTAAAATCTCATCATGTCCAGCATGCTAGTCCAAAAATGCTTATTTATTTGTGTGTTTGAAATCTCTCTCTCTCTCTCTCTCTCTCTCTCTCTCTCTCTCTCTCTCTCTCTCTCTCTCTCTCTCTGTGTGTGTGTGTGTGTGTGTGTGTGTGTGTGTTGCATTTGAGGGATACTAGTATAAATCTATTTCAAGCTATTTAGCTCTCATCAGCTAGCCATACCCTTACTGGGATTTGAACCTGGGCTATTTTTACATATTAGGTAGTTATCTTAACCTCTAAACCACAAGCTCTCCTCTCTTATCAGCTGAGCCAAGGAAATGATTAAGTGTTATGTCACAGCACATACATACATACATACATACATACATACATACATACATGGCTGGGATTCTACTGGTTCAGACTGGTTCGGGTGAACCGGTAGCTCCAACCACCAGCTGGGAGTGAACTGGTTTGCTCCAACATTGGAGTGAGCCCACCCGCCCGCCCCTGTGCTATACTCACCTATATCTCCTTTTCCAAATCCAGCTGATCGGCATGGCCTCAGCTGTTTTCCTCGCTAGCAGTAATGCCGAAGCTGAATTTTCTGAAAACTGCATGTGCAAAGTGAGCACTCAGCAAACCGGTTGTTAAACTGGTAGGATCCCACCCCTGTATTTAGAGTGTCCTGCTTATTCCTCTGTGCTCCAGCATACTGTCTCTGCCTTTAATGAGAAAGATTTGCTATTTTTTCAGAATCAGAACTTCTAAGAGCCAATGGGAAGAAGTGAAGGCAATTAGTCCATCTTTGTTTCAACTGTCTCAGATGCCACTCAAGGATCTGGAGAAATGGATTCAATCTGTGTTTTCTTTAGGAGAAATGGTCATCCAAACAACTGGTTAGGGTTCTACTACAGTTCTGTTGATCCTGACCTGGTACCCCATTTTCTTCCTTTGAGGACTCATCCAAGGCAGGTAGATGTTCATATGTAGTTAAAACTATTAAAATTCACCAAATAAACCCTTGAAAAATGAGTTTTAAAACTCTAAATGACCCGGATGGTAGCCAGTTTGGTAAAGTGGTTCAGGCATCAGACTGAACTGATGGAGACTGGGAGTTCTAGGCCTCCCTTAGGCATAGAACTAGTTGGATGACTTTGGCAAGAGTCCTTCTCTCTGAGCTCTAAGAAGGCAGCAAGGGGAGACCAACATTCTGAAAATGTTGCAAAGTAAACTATAGGAGCAAACTGCAATTGCCAGGAATCAAGACTGACTCAAAGGCACACACGTGTACACACACACACACACACACACACACACACACAGGCACACAAAGAGCCTGAACCCACTGGATTAAAGGAAATGTTCTGAAGAGTAACAAGGAGGGGGCCAGCCTCAGTTGCATCATCAGAATTAGTGGCTAATGATAAACTTATCTATAGCTGAACTTGGAAAAAAATCACCTTTGAAGAGCAAAATGTTTGAAAGTGATATCTGCAGTGATAGGTCATTCCTGTACAATCCATAAAGTTCTGTGTGTACAGAAGGGGTGTATCAGAAGGGGTGAATCAGTTAGGGGGGGACATTCATGGCTATTTGTCATCATCCCAGGGGTGGGTTCCTGCTAGTTCTAACATCTTCTATAGAAAGATTCCACAAATCTACAGTGCCGTTTAGAACCGGTTCCAGCTCCCTCCACCCGCCCGTCCGCACATCATCAAGATGAAGAGCGAGAGGAAGAATTCTGGGAGTTGGAAGTCCACAAATCTTAAAGTTGTCAAGTTTGAACACCCCTGGTTTTTTTTTCTAAAGGGTTAGGGGTGCAAGGGTCTTGTAACTTGACAGCTTCAAGACTTGCACACTTCAATGCCAGAGTTCCTGAGCCAACATGACTGGAGGAGGAATTCTGGGAATTGAAGTCCACAAATCTTAAAGCTGTCAAGTTTGAACACCTCTAGGGGTTTTTTCTAAAGGGTTAGGGGTGCAAGGGTCTTGTAACTTGACAGCTTTAAGACTTGCGTGCTTCAAATGCCAGAGTTTCTGAGCCAACATTTTGGTTGCTAAACAAGAGCATTGTTAAGTGAGTTTTATCACATTTTACAAGTTGGCCATGCCCACCCAGTCACATGACTGCCAAGCCACTCCCAATCGGTCACATGGCCAGCAAGCCACTCCCACAAAGCAGGCCACACCTACAGAAGAGGTTCTAAAAAAAATTGAAACCTCCCACTGCATCATCCTCAGAAACTGCATCCACACATCCCAAAATTTAAATTAGTTTAGAATAATAAAAGAGGCAATGTGTTCCAAATCTCCAAAGAGACATTGATATGAAACCTCTAGGCTGAGTTAACAAAAAAGAAAACCTGATCAAATTTTTTATTGTTGTTGTTATGGAGAGGCCCAAGGCTTGAAAAGGCCAACCTGGTATGTGCTAAATTTATACAATACAATACAATAGCAGAGTTGGAAGGGACCTTGGAGGTCTTCTAGTCCAACCCCCTGCCTAGGCAGGAAACCCTATACCATTTCAGACAAATGGCTATCCAACCTCTTTCAATTTCAGTGTCTACACATTGTAGAAGTTCCTTGGTTATGTCAGTGTTGATTTTGTAAATGTATTAGTAAGGTCCACTGCCTGAGAAGAAGAGTCATACACAGCACCAAAAATAAAAGAAGGGAGAAAGTGGAATCATTTCGGTTTTTGCAAAGTGATGCATTCTGGGAGATCTGGACGGGAAGATAATAATCACTTTCTACTATTGCTCTTCAGTAGCAGATGTTTAAATTATGCTATCTGTCAGTTAGAAGGTTCTTCTACAGCTATCAAGTCTAATTGTCCCTGATAGCCCAGTCATCCATGACTTTGTCTAGTTACACGGAAGCTCCATGCAACTATATTTATATATATTACTGAACTTTGGCTTGGTGGCAAAGTAGTAACATTGTTTGCAAAAACAACAACAACAGAAAATCAGGTTCAAACCAGAGCATCTCCAGCAGAGCTGGTGAAATCGCTGCTAAAACCCTAGGACTCTGGGAGGTTGCTATCAAGTGATCAAGGTTCATATGTAGGGTTAATGCATTTGGACTATAATCTGTTCTTGGATTATTATTATTTTCCTCTTTCGTCCAACCTTTCCTAAATTAGTGCCTTCCAATTGAATGGGCACTGCAGTCTCAGAAATTTCCATAGGCGTTAGGAAGGAAGGAGGAAGGGAGGGAGACCTTAAAAACAAAGGGTTTGGAAATAAAAGTTAAACAAAAACAAATTTCCACAAAGATAGAAGTGTTAGATATCATGAAGAAGAAATATGTTAGTGCAACAGCTGGGACAGTGAGGTAGTTTGGTGTGGCTATGTCAAAGAAAAAATGCGTTGAAGTATGTACATAGAGGTGGTATTCAGCTGGTTCTCTCTGGTTCTGGCGAACCAGTAGCGGCACCTACAGGAGGCTCCACCCACCTGCCCCAATGTAATGTGCGAGCACTGCCCATGCACAGAAGGTGTGCAGGTGCATGCACAGGTGCAGTGCATGAGAGCGAAGCACACGCACACTCACATTTGCAAATCGGTAAGGAAGGTAAGTGAATCTCACTGCTGGTATAGATTGTGTATACAACAACACTTTACTAAATCTCCGATATCAAGAGGGAAGAAAGAGAATTCTGTGGTGGTTTTTGGTGGATAGCAGAATTTTGCTCTTTTTTTACTGTATTTAGGATGGCTCTGGGATTTAACCGATTCTGCTTTTACATAGCACAACTGACATTATCAAGGCACGCGGTGCATTTTACACTGGAAATGCAATTTTCTCTTTCCACTTGAATCCTGGGAATGCTGGCACTTTCCAGGCTGTCAGACAAATGAATGCTCAGTAGGACATTTAAGCCTGTCTTTCTATCTAATCTACCCAATCTATCTCATTTCTAAAGTGCCCATCACCTTGGCATCTAGATGTAACCTTCCTGTCCAAGTCTCTTGAGCTGGTATAATTTAGCCAAGTCCTAAGAGAGTTCAAAAGCTGATCAGGTAGAAACCATATTCATAAGGATGAAATCAGGCCAAGTCTTGTGAAAGGATCATTTCCATTGCTCCCACTCAAATGGTGACAATTTTCTGATTTCTGAATATTACTAATGAAGTATTGATTTAATCCCTGAGCCATAGATGTTAAATACTTCGGATACTGTAGGTTAATGTGGGGGAGAGAGGATAATAAGGGACATTAGCATACTAAGCTTATAATCAAAATTACAATGCATCTATGTGACCAGCCCAACGAAGTGATAAAGGATGAAGAGTGAGTTTCATTTCTTAACCCCATTTCTAGATTGCCTGTGGAAGCTGGACGTATCAAGTCTAGTCTCTGGATTGAATGCTGCAGCTATCACTTCTTGACCTGATTTCAAAAATTGGGGCAGCCATTTTTAAACCAGCTATTCTCTCAACAAATCAGCCCATGAATTATATATACTGACATGAATAAGCACTATGGAATGTATCTAATAGAGCCTTTTTGCTTGTTGAAGCTGCACCAGAGAGTTCTACAAATAGAAATGTATTAGGGGGAGAAGAAGCATTAGTTTACATAAATGTCCCTCTGTGTTCCCCCATGTAGAATTCTTCTGTGGGGGGCTGTCAACTTTTGCTTGATCAAAACCTAATTGTGGAAGGTTTCTGATCCATGTGCCCATTCACAAGAATATATATTTTTGTAACAGGATACCTACATCCCTACTTAACCCCTGAGTATAAGCATGCTGTATAAACAAATAAATATTTTGTATATAGTAAACTAACAGCACTCTTTTTAAAAAAATATAGAAAGCACTGCATGTTAGTCATAGAGCTGTAGATAGTTGAAAATAAGTTAGTGGTTCCGAATCTTCTTGAACTTTCTGACTCCCATGGTGTATATCAAAACAATCTATGTTGACCTGACACTTGCTAGCATATCTACAAGTGAATTGTGTCATTAATGGATCTTTTGTCTAATACTGTTAGCGTCATGGGACTATCAAATTAAGAATCATAACCAAATGTGTTAATTCTACTTTATTGTAAAGCTACATTGATAGAATCTTTCAAATCTGAAAAATACAATTCTCTACGCCCCCTGCCCCCCCCCCGGAAGTGTATCTGTCTTACAGATGGGGAAATTAGGAAAAGTCTTTTCTGAGCCTTTTGTCCCACCTGCTAGCAAGCTGCAGTCTATACCATCTCTTATCTGACTGTTCCATTGGCATAATCTCATTGCCCAGTCTCCCAAGGTCTGTTCCACATACCATGCATCAGATACGAAAGGTTGCCCTAGATTCAACATAATACTTTTCTATACTTTACTAAAGGTAAAGGTTCCCCTTGCACATATGTGCTAGTCATTCCTGACTAGTGGGATGTGGTGGCTCAGTGACTAAGATGCTGAACTCGTCAATAAGAAAGGTTGGCAGTTTGGTGGTTCAAATCCCTAGCGCCATGTAATGGACTGAGCTCCTGTTACTTGTCCCACCTTCTGCCAACCTGGCAATTCAAAGGCATGTAAAAATGCAAGTAGAAAAATAGGGACCACCTTTGGTGGGAAGGTAACAGTGTTTTGTGCACCTTCGGCATCTAGTCATGCCAGCCATATGACCACAGAGATGTGTTCGGACAGCGCTGGCTCTTCAGCTTTGAAGCGGAGATGAGCCCCACCCCCTAGAGTTGGGAATAACTAGCACATATGTGCGAGGGGAACCTTTACCTTTATACTTTACTATATTCACAAAATTCACTGAAGATTATAACTAAAGAACAGAAAGTGGTTCACACAATATTTTATGGATGTCTGCAGCTTCTTAATGTAATGTAATTTTTATGCATGCTTATTCAATGGTAGGTCTTAATGTAGCCAATAGCTCTTCTTTCCAATTGAGAAAAAGATTGCAGCTTTAAATTACTGCTTGAACCTTTTACATTGAATTGTATAAAGATATTCAAATTAAATTATTATGCAAACATTAATCCGATATTTGCATCTTATTTGCTAATATTTGTTTCTTGGTACTGAATCTGAACCCTTCCCAGTTTCCCTTCAGTGGAGTCAAATGGTTTTGATTCCCTGCACCCCAAAGAATTTAAAGTAGACTTTATTTCCTTCATACAGGAAATAATGTATTCATCATCAAAATATGACATACCTTTAAACTCAATTTTGGTACCATTCCAAACCTTCAAACCTGTTTTTTTTTATTCTTCCAGAAGTTTTTAATTTGGAGATCAGGAAAAGATCCTACTCCAATTCCTGGTAAGAAAGATAGGTTAACTTTTTGAATTCTTCCCTCTGCTTGATTGAGATACTCTTTTTTTGCTCTCCTTCCCCATTTCTTTTAAGATATTGTCCTTTCATATTCAGATAGGAAAAATACAATATTTTAATCAGATATGGAATCAGTTTAATACACATCTTTCTCAGGGGTGGGTTGCTACCGGTTCGGTCCGGATTGGGTGAACCAGTAGTAGCAGTGTCGGGACGCTCCGCCCACCTGCCCGGATGCTTCTGCACATGCACAGAAGGATCATGCACATCTGGAAGCGTGCCTGAACCAGTAGCAAAAAAAATGGCAACCCACCACTGATCTTTTTGCAATAAATATACTCCTGTTCTCAGGAGGTGAAATTCAGCAGGTTCTGACAGGTTCTGGTGAACTGGTAGCGGAAACTTCAGAGAACTAGTAAATACCCCCTCTGGATGGCCCCAGAGTGGGGTGGGAATGGAGATTTTGCAGTATCCTTCCCCTGCCATGCCCACCAAGCCATGCCCACAGAACCAGTAGTAAAAAAATTGAATTTCACCACTGTCTGTCCTTAGTTGACTCCTGAATGGGCAAGAAGTATTAGAGTAAAAAGGTTTCTTTGTCCAGTTGTGTTCATTATAGAGCGTGGTGCTCAAGTCAACCTTCCAAGTCATGCATCCATAGAAAGCAGAACTCTGAGGCAGGCAAGTTCCTCAAACAATTTATTGGATACATATTGGCACAACTGGTAAAAGGCGACTCTGAAAGTTCCTGCAGCTTTCACCTAATTAAAAAGTAAAAGTGCTCCCTTTCTCCCAAGTCACACTGTCCAATCAAGGTGCTTTCCGGTTGCTTGGTTACTTCACTCCTCCCCTGACCAGCCACCTGTAGGAGTGTCCTTGGTTCCCACAAGAAAACTTTGTTGTTTTGGCTACAAAACCCCATTTAGATATCCCCCCCCCCACTTTCATGCACTTTCTTCTGCTTTGTGGCAACCCTGAAACCTACAGGATGGCCTCAGCCAGATCACTTCAGGGTTGACAGTTCATCTCTGTTTTCTAGCCAAGGGACCCAGCATTGCCCAAATATATTTCTTGTGGTCATTTGACCAGCATGGCTATATGCCAAAGGCACATGGAACACTGTTACCTTCCCACCAAAGTTGTACCTGTTAATTTACTCACATTTGCATGCTTTCAAACTGCTAGGTGGACAGGAGCTGGGACAAGAAATGGGAGCTCACCCCGTTGCATGGTGATTGAGTCTCAAACCTGGGCTATGAGCTTTCCAACTGATAAGCTCAACATCTTTAACCCCTGAGCCATCGGGGCCCCCTTTAAACGGTGAAAAACCAATATTTTGAGGGACCCTTTTGACTAGCATCTATGCTATCCCTAATTCACATGATTCATGGTTCCAAAACTATGTTCTTTGTGGGAGAAGAAGTGGAGAATGTAATGTAACATGGAGAATGATAGTATGTGCACAGATTAATATGTAGGTCGAGTTTTAAAGAAAGCATTTCACTGTAAAAAATCACTGAAAAATAGTTACAGAATTTGAAACAGTGTAGTCAGCTTGTCTGTAAAAGATGCCAAGGGATTAGATGTTGGTGAAGAAGAACTACTCAGAATGCTTATATCTGTCCTCGTCCATTACTCAGCACAATTTGTGGAGAGATCATATGATTATTTTTAAGTTAGCATATAAGGGGAATTCACATCTTAAGACAGAATTGGGAAGCCTGTGTCTCAAGGGCTATTATACGTCCCTCAGCCTAGTTTTATGTGGCTTGTAGAGATGGGATGGGAAGTGAGAAAAAGGCAGAGTTCTGAAGAATCAAAGCAGACAGAGTAGCAGAAAAAGCATTTTTTCTGCATTTTTTCCTTATACTTAATTTTTTTTTAAAAGAAGAGAATTATTTTGCAACGACCTAATTGAAGTCAATGTTTAGGCTCAAAAAGAGTAGTTCAAACATCCAGAACTTTTGCAAGCAGGTTTCAGACTAGACCTAGCAAAACTGCTCTCAGAATTCTGAACTTTGACTCTTTATCACTGAACCTCAAGCCTAATGATAGCTGCTGTAATTTTTTTAGACTAAGCACCTAAAGGAACATTTTACACTTATTGCACCATAGAAGAATTCTCCTGCATCTTTTTGTAAAGACTCCTGTAATATGATGAAAGACAAATTACTTTACAACATTGCATTTGAGAGACTTGCATAGTAACAATGGCTAAGGGGTCTTGACTTTCATTCAAGTGAAAGTTTCCCACAATGGGTAGCAGTTCTTGATATTCATATGCAAAAGGGTGTTTTGGGGCACTATCATCTGTCTGTCTGTCTATCATCAATGTATCTCTCATTTACCATCATCTATCATCTATCAATCATCTACCAATCATCTATCAATTATCTATCTATCTATCTATCTATCTATCTATCTATCTATCTATCTATCATCATCTATCTATCTATCTATCTATCTCTATCTATCTATCTATCTATCTATCTATCTATCTATCTATCTATCTATCTACTATCTATCTATCTCTATCTATCTATCATCATCTATCATCTATCATCTATCATCTATCTATCTATCTATCTATCTATCTATCTATCTATCTATCTATCTATCTATCTAATGATCTAATCTGTCTATCTATCTATCTATCTATCTATCTATCTATCTATCTATCTATCTATCTATCTATCTATCATCTATCTATCTATCTATCTATCTATCTATCTATCTATCTATCTATCTATCTATCTATCTATCTATCTATCATCTATCAACACAGTGCTCCCCAACCTTTTGGGCACCAGGGACCAGTTGCATGGAAATAGATTTTTCCTCAGACAGAAGATGGCATGGTTTGGTGTGCTGCCTTCATCCCACGGATGGATCTTTGCTTGTTTCTGCGGCCCTGTTTCTGAAATGCTGCAGACCAGTGCTAGTCCATGGACTAGAAGTTGGAGACCCCTGATCTAAAATGTATGCTGCCCATCTCATTGCAATTTCTCAAAAGTTTATTTTTCTCCCGCAGAAGTTTCTTTAAAAAAAAAAAAAAAGCCTTTATTCTCAGGATAATATTCCTGAGCATACTTTAAAATCCAAAGGGCTAAAAATGGGCTATTGGTGGTATTGTGATTTTCTGCTATACTTCATACTATCACTCTAAATCAGGGGTGTCAAACTCAATTTCATTGAGGACCACATCAGGGCTTTGGTTGACCTCTGTGGGTTGGGCGAACATGGCTGACTGGGTGGGCATGGCCAGCTTGATGCCACTCACTGGATGTGGCCAACTTGGGGGAGGGGCATCTTGACACTACTCCCAAAACTCCGTGCATGTTTCCTCTTCGCACTGGGTAGACCAGGCCGAAGCCACACTGGCCTGATGTTTCTTCTTTGCATTGGGTAGACTGGGCCAAAATGATGTGGGCCAGCCATTACATTTTCTGGATGGTCCGCAGACTGGATCTGACCACATTGTGGGCCGGATATGGCCCGCGGACCTTGTGTTTGACACCCCTGCTCAAAATCCTCCATGGCTACCCACACCTGAGAGTCTAAGAAAACTCAAAGTCAGAAAGGTCCTCATGATGCCTTCTCCTGCAATTAATGGGAGAATGAAAAGTCAGAGGAGACCACTAGAGAAATAATAGTATGATGAGAGAAAAGACATGATTTGAATATTTTCCTCCATATGTGCAAAACATATTTTCTACCATACCATAGAACCTTTTTTGAAGTTTAGTCTTCTCCCTATCTTTGAATTAAAGAAAGTTCCTATCATTCATAATGCATCAAATTTTTAGGATAGATATATTTGGTTTCACGGGGGGGGGGAGGAGTGGCAACATTAGGGTTAAATGGTTAACGGGCCCAGCATTTTATTCTGAGCATGACTTAATTTTATTCTGTCTTAATGGGATATTCTACAGTGATTTTACACATGCCTTTTTCCTTTGAGATGAAGCATCTCTAAGTTGCTGCTTCTGACACATGGATAGATTAAGAATCAGAGCAGACAGTGTACAGAATCCATGTAGCCTGTCTGTCTCAAATACCCTGAAAAAAAAGGAGATTGAAAGGACTCTGAATGAGTCAGTATTTTGAGAATTCCCTTCTGGGTCAACTTCCTATTCAGTTTGTTTCCCTTATAAAGCAATTGCCATCCAGTCTTCTCAGAGAAATAGTACATAAATGTGTATCCCTTGACATGAGGCATGACCATCTCTAACATTAGGGAGCTGAGGTAGCGCAATGGTTAGAATGCAGAATGCAGGCTAATTCTGTCCACAACCTGGAGTTTGATTCTGACCAGCTCAAGATTGACTCTGGCTTCCATCCTTCTGGGGTTAGTAAATTTTTGGGGAAAATATGCTGACATTTGTAAATTGCTCAGAGTGGAGTATATAAGTGCTATTGGTAGGGAGGCAACCATCTCAGACAAGTATTATTGGGAATTGGAGTAGCTCATGGCTTTTACTTGTTTGTTGGATGACAAAAGAGTGTATGTCACCTGGCCTATCCTGGACAACGTGACTTATTGGACTTCTTGTGGTAATGGATGTCATCTCATCATTGATGAAGTCTGCTTCAGCTGTCAGCCTTACAAAATTTTGTGTGTAAATAAAGGGGGAACACATTTAAACATGTGTTGTATCAGCTTTGTTTAATTGTTTCAGGGTCAGAGGGAACTCCTTCACAGAGTCTGGGCCATAAAAAGGTTCTTAGAGATTTTCCAATATGATCCTTACTACTACCATTAATTTGGTAAGTCCACTTAAAACCTGTAGACATCCAGATGTTCCTGAAATATGACACCCAATAGTAAATCATGGTAATAAAGGTTCTCTATCCTCCATCCTTCACTTATTCAGCAACTAATTTTGGGTATCAAGAAACATTGGGACATGGACAAGTACAGGTAGATGTTGCAGTGGTATACAGCTACTCAGAACTTGAGTTGAGAATTTTCTAGGAGTGTAATACTCTCAAGGTGATGAATAAACTAATCTTTAAAATCTCATGATAAATTCACAATGGAAGACTAGATCAAATGGTTGTACCTTGTACAATGAACTTACAATGAATGGAACCCCAAAAGAATCCTTTCCAGCAGCTATCGCCACACTGTGGGACATCACCAGAGGGTACATGGAGCCTCCAACCTAGTAACTTTTGACAAGACATTTTGCACCATTGGACTTTTAGTGCTGATCGTGTGGAAAATCTATTGTAATGAGACATTTTATCTTTGGTGTTCTTTTGATTCTTCTTCTTCTTCTTCTTCTTCTTCTTCTTCTTCTTCTTCTTCTTCTTCTTCTTCTTCTTCTTCTTCTTCTTCTTCTTCTTCTTCTTCTTCTTCTTCCAAACCAGTCCCTTAGGTTGTCCCTGGATCTCGTTTGCCTTCAATTTTCCCCTGGAAAAAAATTGGTTTGGATTTTTTCCCCCCATTGGTAGCATTGTGTTGTTTTGATAGTTGCTGAGAGCTCCTGACGTGGGGAGGAGGCATACTATATTTAAAATAAATAAAGTATTGATTGCACGTGAAGGTTGAGAAACCGCATGGTGGTTAAAACCCTTTGATAGAGGAATTCTTTACAAGATGAGTTCTCTTTCTTTGGAGGTTGTCAGCAAAGATTGGACTGCCATCTCCTAAGAATGGCTGTGTCTTAGCCTCTCTTTATCTCTGATTCTATTATTTAAAACTGTCTCTGTTCCAAATGGGATGGTGCTCGGACAAGAAAGGCTCATTAGTGTTGCCGTGTTTCTTTGTGCCCCTTTTGTGCTGACCTCGCGGCTTAGCTCCCGACATTCCGCCTCTGCTTTTACTGCCCCCTTTTGGCATTACATTGACCTGCTTTTGAAATCTTTAATATGCCATTGACCTTGTTTTTAGAATGTTTGTTTTAAATGAGTTGTTTTAACTCTCTTGATAGAAAGCAAGCTGGGTAGTATTTTTTAAATAAACTAAACCAAATAACAAGAGAACAAGAATCCTACTGAAGCAACCCACAACTCCATCTGATCCAGCATGCCGTATCCTATAATTGAGAAGATCACAATCCTGGAATGGAGGGTGAAAGCCTGCTCCCATTGATGCTTCCCAGCAACCAATATTTAAGGTTTTCTTCCAATAACTGGAAGGTAGCCACCAATAGTTTGATTTTTCCACAACTCTGATCAGTTCACTTTGAGGACCATCCAGATTGGCTGCCATCACTACAACTGCTGGCAGTGAATTCCACAGTTTACCCCTGTGTAAAGAAATAGTTTCTTCTGTTGCCCCTGAATCTCTTCCATTACTTATCAATGGGTGACCTTAATTTGTAATGTTGTCAATGAAAATGGGGGGGAAAAGCGGTCTCCACTCACACTCTTTTGACCTAGG
>NW_028261387.1:79844992-79892492 GCF_051295495.1 Thamnophis sirtalis
CTTTATTGGCCATGTGTGATTGGACACACAAGGAATTTGTCTTTGGTGCATATGCTCTCCATGTACATAAAAGGGAAAAGAAAAAGAATACACTCATCAAGAATCATAAGATACAACACTTAGTGATAGTCATAGGTTACTAATAAGCAATCAAATCATACTAGGAAAAAAACAGAACAATATAAATTGTAAAAATACAAGCAACATGGTTATAGTCATACATGGGAGGAGATAAGTAATAGGAAAGATGAGAAGAAGAATAGTAATACAGTCTTAGTAAATAGTTTGGCAGTGTTTTGCGGGAATGAGTTATTTAGCAGAGTGATGGCATTCGGGGAAAAACTGTCCTTATGTCTAGTTGTTCTGGTGTGCAGTGCTCTAGAGCATCGTTTTGAGGGTAGATGTTGAAACAATTTATGTCCAGGATGTGAGGAGTCTGTAGATATTTTTTCAGCCCGCTTTTTGACTCATGCAGTATACAGGTCCTCAATAGAAGGCAGGTTGGCAGTAATTGTTCTTTCTGCAGTTCTAATTATCCTCTGAAGTCTGTGTCTGTCTTGTTTGGTTGCAGAGCCCAACCAGACAGTTATAGAGGTGCAGATGACAGACTCAATAATTCTTCTGTAGAACTGAATCATCAGCTCTTTGGGCAATTTGATTTATTTTTGCACAAATCTAATCTTTAGAATAAATCTAATCTTTAATTAGATTTAGAGTTGCATCATGCTATTATTTCAGGAGATCTAGGCAGTGTACATATCCTTCAGTTCTCCCTCAAAAGAGGAATACCATAGCATAAGTTGGGCAGAGATAGAGGTAGGCCAAAGAGACCTAAATCTGAAGCAATAAATAAATACTTAGTTACAAACGCATATGATGATGCAGAGAATTTTGAAAGTCCACATTCAGAAGAAACCAGAATTTTTCTCACTAGGACTTGTGAATAGAAAAAAACTTACAGATGATTGTTTTGATATGTATTGTAAAACAGCAAGGTGATGATATAGGCACAAAGATGGAAGAATACAGAAACACCCTCAAGTGGACTGTGAAGATGGTAGCTATGCTAAACTGACTTGTTTGATCTGGAAGGGAATAACAATCACTTTTATAAAAGGCTGGAAATCCTTTATAGACTTTTTGCTTAAGATGGATAAAAATGAACTAGTGGTTTCCGAAGTTACTGATTTAAAAGGGATGTAAATGGGGAGAACTATGTTATGTAGCTTTGATGGAGGAAAATGCTAATAAATATGTCAGCAACAGCTATAAATAAGCTTGAAAGTTGCTTCTTTAAATATTTTTCCTTTTCTTTCCTCCCTGAATTGCTATTTTGTTATTTTCAGCATCAATTTTTAAAAAGCTTTCCTTCTTTTTTCTTTTTTCTTTTTTTTTGTGCATTTTTTCAGTTTTTATCTTTTAACGTTGTAAAATTTTTCTTTAATAAAAAAAATAAACAATCTGTTTTGTTATAAAATGTAGTTTTAAGAAGTCTTTTTAAGAAGACGGGGATGGGAAAAATATGCAAGTGCAACTACAATAATTAACAGCAGGTGGCAGCCTTCAATTATTTTAAGGACAAACTCTGCGATCCAAGGCCGCTTCAGAAATTCCATTCTTGGAAGAAGCAGATTATTTCAGCTTTTGGGAGTGTGTGTGTGTGTGTGTGTTGCACCTAACTATGGCACAAACATGCCCAGGAAACATATTTTTCTACTATTTGCCCATGGTGTTTTATCTTCGTGTACCCCACGTGAAGCCCATAAGTGAGGTGGAGTCAGGTTATTCTTATCAGCATTAAGGTATTATTATTTTTTTAAAAAAAATATTAAAGTTTATTATAAGAAAAAAAACAAATAGAAACAAAAAACAAAAAAGGATTGATTTCCTACTTAATAAGTGCAGAAGAATACAAGGAAAGGAAACCTTTTGCTTCTAGTGAATTCAAACCCTTTCTATAACAGCAATGTTAATCTAACCGTCAAAATCTAAAATCAAAATTTCATTCTCCCCCCACCCCAATTTCGAAGTCCATAAAACATATTAAAAAATAAAAAGCCCAGAAGCTGTTTTCAGGTGGAAACAAAACTAAATAACTTTTTGTCTTTAATGAAGACAGTCAATTTTGTCATCTCTGCCAACTCCAACCTCCATTGTGGGAACTGTCTGGGAACTTTTAAATAAAAGGATAGTGACATCTATTCCAGATGCTAGAGGGCAGTTTAGAATAGGATCTTTCTGACAGAGATGCATCCATTGTGAAATACTCTCTCTAATCAGGTATCCTTTTCGGTTTTCATGCTCTCCAGTACTGGTATTCAAAAAAGAATAGCAACAGGGCTTAGAGGTATAAACCGCTTCACAGTGCTCTTTAAGTGGTTTACAGAGTCAGCCTATTGCTCCCAACAATCTAGATCCTCATTTTACCTACCTCGGAAGGATGGAAGGCTGAGTCAATCTTGAGCCGGTGAGAATTGAACTGCCAGCAGTGGGCAGAATTAGCCTGCAAATACTGCATTCTACAACACTACAATACCCCTGCGATTTATACATTCATTTTTGACATTAAAATACAGTTTTAAAAAAGATAGGCTTTATGTTCATGGTATCATAATGAGCATAATTAGGGGAGGGTGTGTGTGTAATATATAACACCTGTCTTCCTCTTTCCAAGATGTCTTATATCTCCCCCTCATACCGTAGAAGTTTCTGTAACAAAGCAAACTTCTAGCTAGATTTGTTCCTCAACTGAAATAACCTCAATAGTAATCTTCAGAACTTTGTTAGAACTCCATCTTTGCAAACAATTTTAAGTTCTGATAATGGAGTCTTGCTATAATTCTGCAATTATTTTTTTTGAGATTTGGAAAGGGAGCAACACTTTACTAACTGTGTCTTGTCAATATCTTCATTACTCCCCCCGTTCATTGCAAGATAATGTGAGACCTTCCATTATCCATTCTATCTTTGAAGATCTTCTAGTCCAACCCCCTATACAACGGAGGAGTCCTCATATCATTTCAGGCAAATAGTTGTCTAATCTTTTCATGAAAATCTCCAGGGATGTGACAGCCACAATTTTGGGAAGCAATCTGTTCCCAAAGCAAACTGATTAATTGTTCTGTCAGGAAATTCCTCCTTATTTCCTCTGACAAGCTTCCACCTATTGTTTTTTTTTCTATCTTTTCTATCTTCTCTCCATATCACTCCATAGTGATATGGAGAATAAATCGATATCCTCTTTTCTGTGGCACCATCAATACTAGACAGTGGTGGGTTCGGACTGGTTCGGACTGGTTCAATGGAACTGGTAGTAGTTTGGTGGCCTGGGTCGCTAGAACCAGCAGTGACCCAGCCTGCCACACCCCCGAACTGGTTCTCTGGACAGTGCCATAGGCACCACCATCTTGTTTTTTGCTCCTGCGCATCTGCAGAACAATTTTTAATTGCACTGCACATGCGCAAGCGGTGCGCATTAAGCGCATCCACTAGCAAACCAGCAGTAGTGCCTGACAGAACCCACCCCTGATACTAGGACACTGTAGGTTGTCAAAATATAGATCAATAGGTACAAAATAGGTGCAGAATGTAAATAAATTACAGTTATTTGTAGTAATCCTGGCAACACTGTAGAGAAAAGAAATGTAATCCAATAGATAAAAGTTGGTGTGAAAACAATATCTTTGTAAAGCATATCTCAAAATATTTGAACCAAATTAAAGGCCTTTTCGGCTTCCAACAAGATTAAAATTGCTAACCTATTATCTGCCACTATATTCAAAATATAAATCACCAAGTGAATATTGTCACATTCTGTTTTTTAGAGAACTCAGGCAGTAGTGAAAATTATGGATGAGAATAATTTTTGTGATCACCTATCTAAAGTTGCTATTAAAATTTTGGTATCAACTTTAAGCAACAATATTGGTCCATGTGTTTAAATTAGATTAGATTAACAGAGCTAGAAGAGGCCTTGGAGGTCTTTTAGTCCAACCCATTGCTTAAGCAGGAGACCCTACACCATTTCTGACAAATGGCAGGTCCAATATCTTCCTGAAAGCCTCCAGTGACAAATCTCCCATAACTTCTGAAGGCAACTTCTGTTCCATTGGTTGATTGTTCTCACTGTCGGGAAATTTCTCCTTATTTCTAGGTTGAATCTCTCCTTGGTCAGTTTCCATCCATTATTCCTTGTCTGGCCTTCAGGTGCCTTGGAAAATAGATTGAGCCCCTTCTCTCTGTGGCAGCCCCTCAAATATTGGAAGACTGCTATAATGTCTCCCCTGGTTCTTCTCTTCCCTAGACTAGCCATGCCCAGTTCCTGTAACCGTTCTTCATATGTTTTAGCCTCCAGTCCCCTAATCATCTTGGTTGCTCTTCTCTGCACTTTTTCTAGAGTCTCAACATCTTTTTTATAGTGTGGTGACCTTTTGGAAGAAATATCCTTCTGTGTTCAGTTCTAAGTGAGGAAAAAGACACTGGATTCATGGAAGTTGATTGGAAAGAAGGTTTATCGATAAACAGGATCACATGGCTTGAGATGCTGGGAAAAAAGGGATAAGATGCTGAGAGTGCCACGGTTTTATGACTTCTCTGAGCTTTTGAATTTGAGCTTGTTTTCTGATTGGTTGTCAGACTCCCATGGGGTCATGCAGGGGTAACTTTGTAGGTTGTCCTGAGTCCCAAGCTTAGTTGGCTCTTGCTGGGTTATGATGTAATGAAAGGGCTTTGGGATTTCTATTATGGCTCTGCCTGAAGGAGGTAGACCTTTGTTATGTAGAGTAGACTGACCAAGGCCAGGGTGTGTGATTTTTCTGCCTCCCTTTTAGGAGAAATATTCTGCCCTTTTAGTACTTCTTAAAATATTTCATTTTAAGAGGGGTGGGGGCTAACTTCCTACAGGCCAAAACTGGATGCAGTATTCTAGGTATGGTCTTACATCATGTACATGTAGTAATATCTTTACATGGTTTTAATGTTTTTGTTACATAAGCCTTTCTTCCTTAACTGAGCCCAATTTAGCTTCCTAGAAATGTTATTCCATTGGAATGTTTAACATTTTCTCACATCCAAAATCAAAGTGCCAAGTAAATCTATATGCTGTACTACTACAACTCTCATTGTCGTGACCTTTTACTGGGTGAAGCACAGTGCATTGTGGGGGCATCAGGGAAGGTTTCTGATGTTCTTGCCAGCTTCCCACAAGGAAATTGAATGCAGAAGCCAGCAGGAATTTGGAAGTTGCTCCCTCTCCTACTGCTTTTTGTTCATCCTTGGTCATTCTGCTTCTCTGTTTGAGGAGAAAAAGTCTCTGAATCAATGACCCAGTGAGTTGTCTAGAATTATGTCAATGTGTAAATTTCAAAGACATTTCTGGGATCTATTCCCACTTTTATTTTCACTTCTGGGAAATAAGCTATTTCAGTGGAAATGTTATTTTTAATTTGCCAGATCTTTTGCTAATCTTTAGCCTTAGGAAATCTGCAAATGCAAAAGAGGATATTCCCTTTCATTTTGAAAGAAATATTGCAGATTTATGTTCCATAATTATTAAAGCATTTATCAGGCACTTAGTAGTACGAGAAGCCAGACATGATTAAGCAGCTAATGGCTGGGAGGGCTAAGCAAAGGCTTATTAATCCTGGCAAATTAAGTCAGGCAATCTTTTGAGGCTGCTGGAACACAAATCTTCCAAAACAGAGAGTCTGTTCCCATCCCAGTTTTAAAGTGAGCTTTTTCTATGACCAATACCTTCATTACTGCAGCCAAGTTTCGATTTTCCTGTTCTTATAGGGAAATGGAGCCACTTCCAAACAAAGTATTGAATATAGATGCCTTCCACTTTCATTTTTGAAGATGTCTATGGAGTTCAGAAGCATTCTTGCAAACAGAATGGTCTTTTACCCAAAATTGGAAAAACAGGGAAACTCCACATGAAGGGGAAATAATTAGGAAAATTTTGATCTGTGCTGAAATGGACAAATTGACATGGGAATTGAAGAATAAAGATGAATCAGAATATTATAAGATCTGGGATAAATTTTATCGATGGTTGGAATATAAAAGGGAAAGCCCAAAATAGACATGAGCCAAGATTCATAGAATGTAAACTAGAATTATGTATGAAATGATAAATGCGAGAATGTACGTGATAAACACAAACCAACACGGCTGGAAATAGGTTACTTTTTTTCTTTTTGTAAATACGGTATGGATCAAATGTTAAAAAAACAGGGTAGTTGCAATGTATAACTAAATATCTTAGCATGTATGGCATAGATTCTACACTGTGTCCAACATTTTAATTTATGTTTAATAAAAAAAAAACTTTTTAATTAAAAAAAAGAAGCATTCTTGCAACCAAGACATATGCTTGAGGCAACATAGTTCCTCCATTCCTTCCTAATAATTTGTGTACATTAATTTAAAAATGCTATTGATTGATTGATCTGCCACCAAGTCAGTGTGGACTCACAGCAACCACATAGATAGATTTCTTCCACGTTGATCTGTCCCTAACCTGCTCTTTTAATTTTCCAACACGGCATCCATCACTACTGCACTTGAGTCCATCCACCTTGTTACTTGTCATCCTCATCTTCCTCTTCATTCCACCTTTTCCAGCACTACAGCCTTTCAAGAACAAATACATGAAGAGGGAAGGAAGTCTCTGAGGGAGATCCCCATCAGAATCACATTGCATACAGTACTTCTGCATGAATGGAAGCAGAGGTGGTATTCAGCTGGTTCAGACTAGTTCAGGTGAACCGGTAGCAGAATTTTTTGAGTAGTTTGGAGAAACAGCAAATACCACCTCTGGTTGGCCCCGCCCACCAGCCCCAGTCGTTCCCTGTCTTATATTCCCTTGTTTTTTTAGCTCAACTGATTCACGCAGCAGAGTGGATGGCCATGCTTCAGCTGAGCTAAAAAACAGCTCAGCTCACTAGCGCTGACACAGAGGGCGGTCTTTGAGTGCTGTGCATCATGTGAAGCACATGTTAGGTTTTGCCAGGGGTGGGTTCCTGCCAGTTCTAACCACTTCTATAGAAGAGGTTCCACAAATCTATAGTGCTGTTTAGAACCGGTTCCAGCTCCCTCCCCCGTCTGCACATCATCAAGTTGAAGAGCGAGAGGAGGAATTCTGGGAGTTGAAATCCACAAGTCTTAAAGCTGTCAAGTTTGAACACCCCTGGTGTTTTTTTTCTAAAGGGTTAGGGGTGCAAGGGTCTTGTAACTTGACAGCTTTAAGACTTGTGTGCTTCAAATGCCAGAGTTTCTGAGCCACTCCCACCCAGTCACATGGCTGGCAAACCACTCCCATAAAGCAGGCCACACCTACAGAAGAGGTTCTAAAAAATTTTGAAACCCACCACTGGTGTATGCGCATGCAAAACATGCTCTCATAGAACTGGTAGGGAAAGATTTGGAATCTCACCACTGAATGGAAGGTTCTAATTTGTGTTGGTTGGCAACTTGGAGTACTAAATGGTAGACTACTAGACAGATCTTTGGGTTGATCCTGCAAGGTTCATTTGATATATTTTGGCTCTGTCTTCTGAGTTATGAACAGGCAGCTGTTTCAAAGAAGGTTACACAGGGTTGATCTTGTATGCTACAGAGAATTCTCTTTCTAATCTTTTCTAAAATTACATGGACTTGTTAAAACATAGTAATTTAAACCTTACAGCATATTTCTCTCCTTTTTCATTGTACTTTAAGTATGAGTACACTTCTAAAGTAGAGATCAGCACAGCTGAGAAGCCTACTAAGCTTTAGGCTAAGTAAACCTTTATGGAGTTTTGCGTTCCTGGGCATAGCCAAAGCTTAAACTTAAGGTTCCCATACTTCAATTAATGGACACTACCTTATAATAGCAAAATACACCCCTGTTAAAACATTAGTTGCCTGCTTCTTATGAAATCAGTGAGAAGTCATTAGCATAAAGCACATGCAAATTTTACTTGAAATGTAACCTTTTCAGAAAGTAACAATTGTTCTGTAGTTTTATTTTTGCATTCTAAATTTATATCTCACAATATTGGTTAGTGCTGAAATAACATCTTAGTTATTTATAATCAACTGGTCTTCCAAGTAAATGAAATGCAGAAGAAAATTCTTCTCTGCCATAGTTGAGATACTTTGCTATAGAAAAAGAGTTAACACAACTCATCCTTAAGTTATGTCCATTTGGTCAATGACCATTAAAAGATATGACAGTGCTTAATGAATGGTACTTATGACCAGTCTTTGGAGTTCCCTCCTTGGTGATCCGGGCTCTTGGCACCAAGCTTACAATTACGACATTGTTATGGTGATTGTGATTTCTGATGATTTCCCACAAGCAATGTCAATGGGGAAGCTGGCAGGAAATCTGAAATCATAATCATGTTATATTTTTTTGTTTAACGACCCACATGGTCCTTGCTTAATAACAGCAACAGGGACTGCTAGAATTGCTGTCACTAAGGGGCGTAGCTATGTGATGTCATGTTTACAACTGCATTGCTTAGTGAAGCCAATTGCCACCATAACCTGAGAACTACCTGTGAGTGAGATGGCAACAACATTTTTTAAAAATTTGCATGCTTCCCAGAATGTTTGTGAGATGGACAACTGCATAAATTGGTTTAATAAATCAAAAATATATGAATTTATCCTTAAAATAAATTTTTACCAGTTTTGTTCAAATTAACCTGATTTCACCATCTCTGTCCTCAGGGAGTACAGTGGTTGAGATTGACTAGAGAATTGAAGCAATCTAGCAAAATGATGAATTGACTCCCTGTCATATTTTTTGGCTTGTGAGGACTATGTTTTGTCCATGTAACCTAGGAAGCAACATATCTGATTGGCATTTGCTTTTATTTTTCTGATCAAGACAATCCCAAAATCATCCCGAATTGTATCTGAAAGACAAGAGTCGTATGTTTTGAACTGAGAAGGTGACTTCACTTTTTTTGTAGCTACTGTACATGAGTTTGCATCTCACGTTGTTAGAGAAAAAAGCTGGGCTCTGCTTTTCCTGATTCACACTTTTAAAAAAAAGACTCTAGTCTATGGACCACATCGCAATCCCAAAATAGCATCTTTTGTACCCTTTGTTAGCCTTTGGGGTCAACTGTTTGTAGAAGTTGTTTTTGGAGGTTTCTATTATGGGAAATGGAAGATCTGATTTTTCTTCCCATTCAATCTAGTTAACCACTAAGTAAACTCTTAAGACATCTCAGTGGTTTTCTTCTTCTTCTATTTTTTTTAAATGCTCCCAGCAGTAATAACAGGATTCTAGTACTGCTGACCAATGTGGTTCCAACTAAAAAAAAAAATCTATGGTCTGAATAGGACATTTTTTTCCCATGCTCACATTGCACATTGCATGAATGCCCGTCAAGTCATAAGAAAACTGGACCATGTGGGGTTTTTTTCTGAATGCATAGGTTTGACATTATATCCATCCTAATATAAGGAATCTTAAATTCTATCCTTGGTAGGAAACTGGAATATGATGGGTGGGTATCAAAATCTCTCTCTATATATATAAAAGCCAAATACTACTCACACATCATGAAATCTCCAGAACCGTAAAGCCTACAAACTTGAAATTTGGCACATATGTTCCTCTTGGCTTCTAGGTGCTTGCTAAGAAAGGATTTTTCGAAATGACCATCAGATCATTAGTATTTCTTATATAGTAATTAATACGCTCTGATGCTAAGGAGTTCTACTCCCCCTCCCCACCTTTAAAGAACTCTGTTCCAACTGCCAGTTGCCTCACATTCCATTACCTCAGTTCAAACTGGCAGACGTTCCACTCCTTCACTCAGGAATGGTCTGGGGCTCCTTACAGTACTAAATATAGCAGCAATAGCAATAGCAGTAGACTTATATACCGCTTCATAGGCCTTTCAGGCCTCTCTAAGCGGTTTACAGAGAGTCAGCATATTGCCCCCAACAATCTGGGTCCTCATTTTACCCACCTCGGAAGGATGGAAGGCTGAGTCAACCCTGAGCCAGTGAGATTTGAACCGCTGACCTGCTGATCTAGCAGTAGCCTGCAGTGCTGCATTTAACCACTGCGCCACCTTGGCTCTTGTTGGTACCTCACCAAAATCTCTACACCTTCCACCTATGGAACTGCTTCTGGATTCAAGGCAGCAAGAGTGATATTCCCATATGTGTTTCAATTACCGACCACCACTGAGCCACTGGATTGAACCGGAGTGAACCAAATGCCTCCTGCATTGTGCGATCACATCATTTCATCGCAAAGCATGGGTATCCAGCTAGTGCTGTATATTATCAAATTACTAAAGTATTATTAAATCTAGGTATCAACATGAAAATAGGAAACTGCTTTATATTTGTTTGTTTGTTTGTTTTATTATTGGATTTTTATGCCTAGTCAGTCCACTGGTTCTCTTTAGCAAAAATATTATCAATTATAGTAAAGAGAAGCTCTTCAGAATTTCAGCAAAGTTTTTGCAGCATGATCTTCTACTTTCAATGAATTTGTACTGATTTGTACAGAATTTGTACTGCATCATCACTGGAGGTTTTTAAGAAGAGATTGGATAGCCATTTGTCTGGCAAAATTTGTCTGGCTCCGGACCCTTCCCACTTTTTCAGCTTTCCGTAAGGCTGAAACCTGGCTGTTCCGGCAGGCCTGGGGCTGTTGACCCCAAAATATGGCCCAGTCCCACTTGGAATGAAGTGCATGGTGTGTTTTTAAGTCTACCTTTTCTTTTTTTCTATGCCTTTTGACTTATTTGTATTGTGAGCCACCCGGAGTCCTACGGGATACAAGTGTTATTAAACTTTGAAACTTTAAACTTTGAAAATAGAGAGGGTCACCTGCTTGAGCAGGGGGTTGGACTAGAAGACCTCCAAGGTCCCTTCCAATTCTGTTATTCTGTTATGTTCTGCTAAATACTATTAGCAAGACCATCTAGCATAGCTGGACCATGTACTTCTTTTGTGCAATTTCTGTTTTGCCTTGGCCTCTCCTTAAAGCAGAGACTGGCTCAGGAATTCTGGGAGTTGAAGTCCACAAATCATAAAGAGGCCACTATTCCTCATCCCTGACCTAAAGCGTATAGTTAAGGTTTTTTTTTTTAAAAAAAAAACCAGGCCTTCTGAAACTATATTTCAGGGAATTCTAGAATGTGATGGGTTACTGCAAAAGATCAGAAGAAAAAGAAAGAACGAAAGAAAGAATCTGTCATGTTCATGTGAACATTGAATTTTCAATCCCTACAGCCTTTCCTCTTAATCAAGAGTTCCACTTTTTTTAGCGAAAAGGTTTGGTGACCTGAAAAATTTGGAAACCTCCTGTTATAAATGACAGTTTCAAAGCCGTATTATTTTCTCAGAGGTTGCTTTGAATTCAGTGCAGTTTCTTCCCAGCTGCACAGTTACAGAGGACTGTACATTTCCCAAAACGAATGTTGGTTTTTTTGCAAAATAAATAAATCCAGGAATGAGCAATGTGGCTAAAGAGGTGCTTTTTATTTAATTTAGGGCACAAATATGTGCCCAGACCTGAACAGTACATCGCAAAGGAATCCTTCAAGAGTGACATTTCTCTGTATTTATTTTTGTAAGGGAGTCACATAAGTCATAATCAGAGGTGGAATTTCCAGAATAACCTCAATCAGGTGGAGTCAGCAATGGATTAGAAGTATCAATGTAAAAATTCCTGCTTGTAGCAGGAAATGAAAATTATGATTCAATGAAAAGAGGTCTGATTCAGTTTTTCCTTACTGTACCCACTACCCATGAAATTGAAGTCGCAAGATTATGCCATCCCTGAGCATAATATGTAGGGCTTTTAAATATTTTTTACTGGCTCATGTACATCTTCAGGATCAGAGTCAACATGGTGGGACTGGATGTAATATTAATCAGCTTTGTAGAGTTGCTTTAAGGCTCAGGTCCAATGCTATATGAGCCATATCCACCTGCTGCAAACAACTTTGTCTTTGTAAAATCTAGATTTGGGATATCTTTCCCTCTGAGGTCAGTTTGGTTCTGATATTGCTGGCCTTTTAGAAAGACCTGAATACTTCCTCCCAATCTGTGAAAAGTAACCTACAGCCATTGAATTATTGGTCACCTTGACATATATAAAGGGGTGAAATGTGGTTGTCCATGCTTTAAGAAAGTTAGAAATGGTTAGTATTTAGATGGGAGGTTATCAGAAAATAGGAGGATGAGGTGGCTCAGTGGCTAAGACTCTGAGCTTGTCGATCAGAAGGGCCGGCAGTTCAGTGGTTCGAATCCCTAGCACCGTGTAACGGAGTGAGCTCCCGTTACTTGTCCCAGCTTCTGCCAATCTAGTAGTTCAAAAGCATGTAAAAATGCAAGCAGAAAAATAGGAACCACCTTGGTGGAAGGTGTTCCTTGCGCCTTCGGCGTTTTGTCATGCTGGCCACATGACCACAGAGATGTCTTCAGACAGTGCTGGCTCTTCAGTTTAGAAACAGAGAGGAACACCACTCCCTAGAGTCGTGAACGACTAGCATGTATGTGTGAGGAGAACCTTTACCTATCAAAAAATAGCTGATATTTCAGCTAAATTATCTTGGAACAATCCTGATGGCAATTAGATTTACCACAAAAAAAGAGAGAACATTTTCCAAACTTACTTGATATAGGAGTAGAGAGGTGATAATTACAGAGATCACAATGCATGGGTGCCACCATAGCAATTAAATTTACAATATTATATTTTGTAATAAATTAGTTCTTGTAGTACAGAAATAAGTAGCACTCGGCAACTCAGTAGCAAAGGGATAGTTTTTATGTAACAAGCATCACCTGAAAATCTTTCTATTCAAAGTAGCTCAATTCAGAAAATAAACCTATTGTTATGAACAGACATATGGAATAGTTTTGGGGCCTTGAGAAATAGCTTAGGAATGAAGATTCCATGCCTCCTCCCTCCATGCACAAGGGATCTTTCATTTCTGCCATTCTATTTCTCACCCAAAAATAAACTTGAAATATCAATCAGAATATATCTGGAAGGGACCTTGGAGGTCTTCTAGTCCAACCCATTGTTCAAACAGGAGAGCCTATACCATTTCAGTCAAGGGACTGTCCAGTCTCTTTTTAAAAACCTCCAAGGATGAAGCACCCATAACTTCTAAAGGCAAGCTGCTCCACTGGTTAATTGTCCACACTGTTAGGAAGTTTCTCCTTAATTCCAGTTTGCTTCTCTCCTTGATTAGTTTCCATCCATTGTTTCTTGTCCTACCTACAGGTGCTTTGGAAAATAAACCAACTCCCTCTTCTTTGTGGCACCCTCTCAAATACTGAAATGCTATCATGTCACCCCAAATCCTTTTTTTCTCTAGACCAGCCAATCCCAAATCCTGCACTTTTACTGGCAACAAAGATGATTAGGGGATTGAAGACTAAAACACGAAGAATGGTTGCAGGAACTGGGTATGTCTAGTTTAATGAAAAGAAGGACTAGGGGAGACATGATAGCAGTGTTTGTGTGTCCGAGGGGCTGCCACAAAGAAGAGCGGGTCAAGCTATTCTCCAAAGCACCTGAGGGTAGAACAAGAAGCAATGGATGGAAACTAATCAAGGAGAGAAGCAACTTAGAACTAAGGAGAAATTTCCTGACAAGTTAAAACAATTAATCAGTGGAACAACTTGCCTCCAGAAGTTGTAAATGCTCCAACACTGGGTCAGTTTTTAACAAGAGGTTGGATAACCATTTGTGGTGCTGTAGGGTTTCCTGCCTAAGCAGGGGTTTGGACTAGAAGACCTCCAAGGTCCCTTCCAACTCTATTCTATTCTGTTTCTATATAAATAGTGGGATTAAGTGGATGATAATTTCCTAGGCAGTTTCAGTCCAAGCTACCAGCCTTTGCCCTTTGAATAAATTGCGTGCTGTCCCTGCTTGTGTTCTAATTCTGAGGTCACCAAGTGCATACCGGAATTCTCAGCAGGGATTAAACCTGTATAAACCATGCCAGGCCCGGTTACCTTCACTTTCTATAATAGGTGACTTGGACTCCTGAGTCACCTTATTACCTTATCAGTTCATTCTAAAGTAAGGTGACCAGACGTCCCGCTTTTGGCGGGACACCCCCGCTTTTTAATGCATTTTCCCGCGTCCCGCACGCTTTTTTAAAAAGCACGCTTTTTTTGGCGCTCGCAGCTCCCGCCCATCAGCTGCTAGCTTGCTGGGCTGGCTCATCGTTCTGTTCTATCTGCTACCTACAAATTTAAGCCAGCCCAGCCTGCCGCTCAGTGATTTAATTGGCCAGGAGTCCAGCCAATCAGTGAGCTGGCTGGGATGGAAAATTTTCCATCCCAACCAGCTCACTGATTGGCTGGACTCCTTACCCTGAGGACTCCTGCGTGAGTCTCCATTTTCCTTTCGTCTTTTGGGGTTGCAGCTGCGCTTGTTGGTGAGTAATCTAATCTAATTCTAATGAATCTAATCAGAGAATTTTCCGCTGGCCGCGGCAGGAGGAGAGGGTGGGGGCAGCAGCAGCCACCCGCAGAGAACTTCCTCTCACTTCCGGGGCTCCCGCCGCCCGGCAGAAGCCACTGAAGCGCGTGGAAGTTCTGTGCGGGCGGCTGCCGCTGCCCCCACGCTCTCGTTCGTGCAGAGAATTAGCCTCGGCTGCTGAAGGGATCGGGCCCCCACTTTAACTTTCTCCTCCTCCTCCTCCCCTTCCGCCCTCAGCAAGAGAAACGGCAGCCGGGCTTCCGCCACGCCCCCGCACCGCCGCTATTTCTTCTTCCCCGGCCTTCCCAGTTAGCTTGCTTGAAGCTCCGAGGAGGCGGGAGGAGGGTCGCAGGAGTGGAAGTGGGGGGAGGTCTCCCTCCTCTTCCCCTTCTGCCATGAGCAGCAGCAACGGCAGCTGAGCTGGGAAAGGGGCGTTTTAGCAGACTGTGGGAGCCCTGTCAAAGCGCACCTTTCCCGCGTCGGCGGCTGTAGGGACCGCCCCGCTGCTTTCTCTTCCTCCTCCTCCTCCTCCCCTTCTGCCATGAGCAGCAGCAACGGCAGCCGAGCCGGGAAATGGGCGCTTTGGCAGGGCTGTGGGAGCCCTGTCAAAGCGCACCTTTCCCGCGTCGGCGGCTGTAGGGACCGCCCCGCTGCTTTCTCTTCCTCCTCCTCCTCCTCCCCTTCTGCCATGAGCAGCAGCAACGGCAGCCGAGCCGGGAAATGGGCGCTTTGGCAGGGCTGTGGGAGCCCTGTCAAAGCGCACCTTTCCCGCGTCGGCGGCTGTAGGGACCGCCCCGCTGCTTTCTCTTCCTCCTCCTCCTCCTCCCCTTCGGCCATGAGCAGCAGCAACGGCAGCCGAGCCGGGAAATGGGCGCTTTGGCAGGGCTGTGGGAGCCCTGTCAAAGCGCACCTTTCCCGCGTCGGCGGCTGTAGGGACCGCCCCGCTGCTTTCTCTTCCTCCTCCTCCTCCTCCCCTTCGGCCATGAGCAGCAGCAACGGCAGCCGAGCCGGGAAATGGGCGCTTTGGCAGGGCTGTGGGAGCCCTGTCAAAGCGCACCTTTCCCGCGTCGGCGGCTGTAGGGACCGCCCCGCTGCTTTCTCTTCCTCCTCCTCCTCTTCCCCTTCTGCCATGAGCAGCAGCAACGGCAGCCGAGCCGGGAAATGGGCGCTTTGGCAGGGCTGTGGGAGCCCTGTCAAAGCGCACCTTTCCCGCGTCGGCGGCTGTAGGGACCGCCCCGCTGCTTTCTCTTCCTCCTCCTCCTCCTCCCCTTCGGCCATGAGCAGCAGCAACGGCAGCCGAGCCGGGAAATGGGCGCTTTGGCAGGGCTGTGGGAGCCCTGTCAAAGCGCACCTTTCCCGCGTCGGCGGCTGTAGGGACCGCCCCGCTGCTTTCTCTTCCTCCTCCTCCTCTTCCCCTTCTGCCATGAGCAGCAGCAACGGCAGCCGAGCCGGGAAATGGGCGCTTTGGCAGGGCTGTGGGAGCCCTGTCAAAGCGCACCTTTCCCGCGTCGGCGGCTGTAGGGACCGCCCCGCTGCTTTCTCTTCCTCCTCCTCCTCTTCCCCTTCTGCCATGAGCAGCAGCAACGGCAGCCGAGCCGGGAAATGGGCGCTTTGGCAGGGCTGTGGGAGCCCTGTCAAAGCGCACCTTTCCCGCGTCGGCGGCTGTAGGGACCGCCCCGCTGCTTTCTCTTCCTCCTCCTCCTCTTCCCCTTCTGCCATGAGCAGCAGCAACGGCAGCCGAGCCGGGAAATGGGCGCTTTGGCAGGGCTGTGGGAGCCCTGTCAAAGCGCACCTTTCCCGCGTCGGCGGCTGTAGGGACCGCCCCGCTGCTTTCTCTTCCTCCTCCTCCTCTTCCCCTTCTGCCATGAGCAGCAGCAACGGCAGCCGAGCCGGGAAATGGGCGCTTTGGCAGGGCTGTGGGAGCCCTGTCAAAGCGCACCTTTCCCGCGTCGGCGGCTGTAGGGACCGCCCCGCTGCTTTCTCTTCCTCCTCCTCCTCCTCCCCTTCTGCCATGAGCAGCAGCAACGGCAGCCGAGCCGGGAAATGGGCGCTTTTGAAGGGCTTCCGCCGCGCCCCCAAGGACCGCTGACCTCGCGCCTCCGTTTCTTCTTCTTTCCCAGCCTTCCCAGTTAGCTTGCTTGAAGCTCCGAGGAGGCGGGAGGAGGGTCGCAGGAGTGGAAGTGGGGGGAGGTCTTCCCAGCCGGGAAGAGCTGAGAGGCTGCCGGCCCCTTTTGCAGGAAAGTTAACTTTTCTTGGTGAAATCCTGCCCCCCCCCCCGCGTGGGTGAGTGGTAGGCTGTCCTCTTCCCGCAAGCAAGCCGCCCGGAGTTACCTGTGTGTGAGGTGGGCTGCCCTATGCATTTGCGTGTGTGCGCTGGAAAGAGAGTGAAAAAGAGAGGGAGAAATAATTATATTAATTAGATAGATCAGTCTTTCTCCACCTTGGAGACTTGAAAGTGTGTGGACTTCAACTCCCAGAAAGGGAGTTGGGAGAAAGGGAGAAAGGAGGAGAGAATGAAAGGATGATGGAAAGAAGAAAGAGGTAAGGAGAGGAGGATGGAAAAGAGAGAAAGAGGAGGAGAGAGGGTAGAAAGGGGAAGAGGAAGAGCAGGAGTAGGAGAAAGGTAAGGGAAGAAGGAAGGGAAAGGAGAGCAGGAAGGAAGAAAGTAGAGAAGGGAGGAAGGGAGAAAAGAAAGGGAAAATAAGGTGGTGTTATAACAGGAGGAAGGGATGGTAAACAAAGCAACCCAAACTGTATATTATAACCTATTAAATGAAATAATAAATGTATAAGAATGATAAATGTTAAAACACTTGTAACCAAATGACATGCTATATGTGATGATGGGTTTTTTTCTTTTTGTTTTGTTTTTATTGTTGTGGGTATGTGTCGTCTATGTAACAAAAAAAAAATAAAAAAAAGTTGATAGGCAAGAGGAAGGAGGAAGGAAGGAAAAAAGAAAAAGAGGGAGAGAGGAAAGAAGAAAAGATGGAACTAGAAAGCAAAGAAGGGAGGGAGGGAGGAAAGGGTAAGACAGGGAAAGAGTAGAAAGACAGAGAAGGTGAAGGTAGATAGGCAGAAGGAAGGAAGAAGGAAGAAATAGGAAAGGAGGGAAGAAGGAAGGAACAGAAGCGAAGAAATGGAAAGAGCAGAAAGACAGAGAAGGTAGATAGGCAAAAGAAATGAAGCTGAAAGAATGGAAGGAGGAAGGAAGAGAAAAAAAGAGGAAGGGAGTGAGTGAGGAAAGAAGAGAGGATGGAAGGAGAAAGGAAGGAAGAGAGGGAAAGAGCAGAAGACAGATAAGGTGAAGGTAGATCAGCAAGAGGAATGAAGGAAGAAGTGAGGAGTCTCGAGGAGGGGGAAAACATTTAGTGACCAAAGTTACAATGGCATTGAAAAAAGTGACTGATGACCATTTTTCACACTTAGTGACCATTTTCACACTTAGCGACCGTTGTGGCATCCTCATGGTTACGCGATCAAAATGTTGATGTTTGGCAACAGATTCGTATTTCTGATGATAGTTTGAAATGGTGACAGTATAAATTATTGCTGGTGTAATACTTAACAATGGTTTTTAAGGATTTCTTTTATTTATAGAATACCTTTTTTATTATTTTGGGGGGATTTTTACTTTTAAATTGTTTATAAAATGTATTTACTACAAGAAATGTTCCTTTTTGCAAATGTGATCTTTGCAAATCTTTGTGATGCAATATGTTCAGACCAGGTTTATGTGTCTCAAAGTGGCTGCTATTCTATGGGCAGGCCAGGTTGGTGCAAGGCAGCTTTGCCAGATTTGGTGTGTTTCACCCTCATTGAATTTTATATCGTATAAAGAATGGAAGGAGGAAGGAAGAGAAAAAAGGAGGAAGGGAGTGAGTGAGGAAAGAAGAGGATGGAAGGAGGGAGGAAGGAAGGAAGAGAGGGAAAGAGCAGAAGACAGATAAGGTGAAGGTAGATCAGCAAGAGGAATGAAGGAAGAAGTGAGGAGTCTCGAGGAGGGGGAAAACATTTAGTGACCAAAGTTACAATGGCATTGAAAAAAGTGACTGATGACCATTTTTCACACTTAGCGACCGTTGCGACCATTTTTCACACTTAGCGACCGTTGCGACCATTTTTCACACTTAGCGACCGTTGCAGCATCCTCATGGTCACGTGATCAAAATTTTGTTTGGCAACAGATTCGTATTTATGCTGGTTTCAGTGTCCTGGGGTGACCTTTTGACAAAAAAAATTTTTTTTTAATCAAGCCCCCCCCCCCCCCCCCCCCCCGGTAAAGGGTGTCCCTCTTTTCCAATCTGAAAATCTGGTCACCTTATTCTAAAGGTATATAGGGTGTGAAGGAAAAGGTGAAAGAAAAGGACAAGAACAGCACACTACCACTTCATAATATATTTCTCAACTCCCTTGTACCTTTTCACCCCTACAATTTAAATTTCAAGGGAACCAATATTTCTCAGAAAAGTATTTAAACCTGTCCTACAGCTTCCTGTTGATAACAGTGAGAACAATTTCAAGAGGCCAGAGTAATTGCTAATGCATTAGTCATTAAAGAGTAACTTTAGATCTGAATAGGTAATTTCATTAGATGGAGGAAAGAATTTGGATGACTATAGCAAACACAATGGGACTCTTGGGGGAGGGGAGATGATTGTGCCATGTAGAAATAGCTTGAAGGAATTTTACTTGTTTTGATTATTTTAGAATAGAATAGAATAACAGAATTGGAAGGTAACTTAGAGGTCTTCTAGTCCAACCCACTGCTTAGGCAGAAAACCATACACCACAGACAAATGGTTATCCAACATCTTCTTAAAAACTTCCAGTGTTGGAGCATTCACAACTTCTGGAGGCCAGTTTAACTGTCAGGAAATTTCTCCTTAGTTCTAAGTTGCTTCTCTCCTTGATTACCTTCCATCCATTGGTTCTTGTCATGCTGGAGAATAGCTTGACTCTCTTTATTTTGTGGCAACCCTTGAGATATTGAAACACTGCTATCATGCCTACCCTAGTCCTCCTTTTCGCTAAACTAGACATACCCAGTTCCTGCAACTGTTCGTCATATGTTTTAGCCTCCAGTACCCTCATCTTTGTTGCTCTTCTCTAATTAGGTGTTCAAAACCTTCTTCCCCTTTTTTCTTCATTTAGGTTTCCAACAGCCAATCTTTTTGCAGTTATTTGAGGAACAAGTTAAAGTGGACTCAGAAGTTAGATTTACGGATCACACTAAGCTCCAACCCATAGTTTAAATCGATAGTTCAACCCTACTACCATATGAACTGTGTTGATTGTCTATGGAGATTCTCAGTCATCCAAGTGATGATTGTCCCAAAGGTGCTTTTGCAAAAGACAATTGAACTTTTTGTTTTTGTTTTTGTCTTGAAGACATTTCGCTTCACATCCAAGAAGGGAACTGTTTAGAACTGAAGAAGCTTCTTGGATGAGAAGTTAAATGTCTTCAAGCAAAGTCCAAGTACCTTTTGAAAAAGCACCTTTGGGAAAATTCTGTTGATTAGCTTAGGAAACATATTAATCTCCCTCCTTGCGACACAAGAATGTATTCAGAGAACTGGAAGGAAAAGCTTTTGAGATTTACTGTATTCTGAATATTTCTTTAAAATGCATTGTGTGGGTAAACTGTACTTAAAATTCCACTAGGTACTGTATATGTCTTCAAACATTCTCAGGATGGGGGAAAGCCATTAGGGCTATTAATTCTGGGGAACATTGTTGGAAATATGCAATTCGTGTCTGTAACACTGTCGACCTTTGGAGGTGCATGCTCCAATTGTTCAGAGTGCAGGAAGTCAAACCCCTATTTCTGATTCTGGTGAAAGACTGTTCCTGTTTTTGACACCGGAAGATAAATAATTATTTTTAAATTTTCCCTAGAGTTTAGTGAGATCTTCCTAACTTCAGCAATGAAATAACTTTCTGCTGAAAGATTCTTTGTTTTGTTTGTTTCTGGTGTAAATGTAGTCCATGCAACCTAAGAATATGAATAAATGTAGTCATGTAAAAAATTACTCTTACAAAATCCTGCTTTTGGGTCACAAGACTCTGTGAATGGACAACATGCTCAAAGGGGGGATTGCTGACCACTCCCAAATATTCTCAGATTAAAAAGCATTTCAATTTGGTTTATAGTCTGATTTATGGTTAAGAGGCTTTCATGGCTATTCTATGATAGTCTTCTTCCATTTTGGTGTCCTCCTGATATATATATACTTCAATTCCCAGAATTTCCAGCAATTCCATATTGATTGGGGAATTAATTGGAGATTAAAATCCACACAACTGGAGGGTGCCCAGATCGAGGGGTATATTATAAAATAGCCTTTACCAAGAAAGAGACAGAAGAAATATCATTCTTATTTTTCCTAATTTTTGAGGCTATTGATCATAGAATAGTTCTGAACTTACAGGTTGTGTTTGGCATTCATTGAATTTTCAGATTGCTGATCACAGAACAGAATCTATTGTTATTAAATATAACAAATTCTTTGTGTGTCCATTCACACATGGCCAATAAAGAATTCAATTCAATTCAATTCAACTCTACTCTACTCTACTCTACTCTACTCTACTCTACTCTACTCTACTCTACTCCACTCCACTCCACTCCACTCCACTCCACTCCACTCCACTCCACTCCACACTCCACTCCACTCCACTCCACTCTCCACTCCACTCTCCACTCCTCTCCACTCCACTCTATTCCTTTAAGAATTCTATTCTATGTTTGAGATGAGGTCTGGAAAAGATGCCCAGTTGGACATGACAGCATGGAGGGCATATGCATGGTGGGCATATGGTATGGGAATAGGAGGTGTTGTAGATAACTGGGGCCTAAGCATACAGTATCAGACTTTCTACATCAGAAAAAGCAGATTGCATTGGGCATCTAGTGCAGTTATTTCAACATAGGGTGGTACTGATATCTTCAAGATACTAGCACATTCACTGCCGTTTGCAATTTCTAGACCATCATTAGGGACCATTCCATAAAGAGCAATTCAGCTCTGAAGTGACCATTGTTCATGTACCAATACAGGCCTCCTTTGTCTATGTAATATGAGAAATATACTTTTATTTAACATATACCAGTAATTTTTCAAATATTCACCAATGATCTAAATACCTACATCTTCTTTTATTTTGTTGATTTTTAAGTTGACGCCTTCTTTGTAGATTATATTGGTTGAGCAGCAATGTATCTACCACGGCTCTGATCTTGAAGTCAGCTTTAGAAACGTAACTGAGAAGTGTTAGGAATTTACACATTACAGCAGTGGTGGCAAATCTGTGACATGTATGTCATAGGTGATGTAGGAGATAACCAGGCTGAACCTGAGGCACTGGTCAAACACATCATAACTCATGAGTCCTTGTGTGCCTTCAAGAGATCTAAGTCCAACCCACTTTGAATGCCTCTCTTATTTCTCATGCATTTCCCTTAACTGCTAGTTGGTCAGATTCTTATAGCGAACTTAAGCTTGCAATAAAGCTTTATACTCATTTGAACTGTCTGAATATCCTGACTTCCCTGGGGCTTGACAGGCTGGGTGACACACCAGCATTTGCCAACCCCTGACAACAACTATTCTCAAAAGCACACCCCATTCTTATGTGGTTTTTGGAGGCTGTGGAGGCCATGGAAGAACATCCTCCAAAACTGCTCCAGGAATGAAGGCTTGTGAGACCCATAACAGTCTCAGGTCAAGCTGCAGGTGCCTGTAAACAGAAAGAGAGCTCTGCCTGGATGTAAGCAGCATGTGGCAGATTCTGGGAAGTGCTGAGTCATGGAGGCAATTGCACCATTCACCAAGACATGCATTCCTTGGGGAAAGGCACAAGGCAGCCTTTTTGAGTGGTAGCAGTGCTGAAGTTGAGACCTGGGCTTCTACTTCAGTTTAGCTTTGGCACTGCTACTATGTGTCATTGTTCAGAGTGACCTTTATGTAGGGGTGATAGAGAATTGGTTCTCTTTGTTTGGGGAAGGGTTGACATGCCAGCTGAGCCAAGTTGGGCATGTTGCAAATTTTTAACATGACAAGCCCCAAAGGCTCACCACCCCTCTATTAGATAATTTTTTTAAATTGATGGTGCCCTGCCCATCAATGCTTATGAACAAAAGGTTACTAGTACCTTTGTTGGCATCATAGGGCATGTACCACCTGGTTGGCTACTTTCCTTCAGAATTACAATCCAAACAACTTCAGTGGATGTTGCTGTGGAGAACCAGGGATATGTTAGCTGTTACTTAAGGATATATTAGTTGACGTCCTGAAGGAATGGTGGAATATACATTAAGGAGACACATGGACACTCTGATAGCAGCCAAAAACATGTTTGAAAACAATCAGCACTTTTTTCCATCTTAAAATTTTGAGTTGCACTTACTCTCTACAAACATTTATCTAATGTAATTATACTAACACTGAATTTTTTTCTATAATTGTCTATCTTGTTGGCAGCTGACCTGTGAAATACTTGTTTTAACACAGGCTAAAAAATTTTCAAGGCAGCATTTGAAATTTACTATATTTGAACTTTAAAAAGACATTGGAGAACTATATTTTTCCAGTATATCTTTAACTCGAAGCGCAAACATTCTCTTGGTTTTTAAGTCAAGGCTGAGTAACATGCAAAATAAGTGAACAAGGCAGTCACTGGACTTTCCATTCCCAAGGGAGGTGGTTAGAAAAAAGACCTGGTTAGATAAAGTGCAGGATTAGAACACTATTTTTTCTTTCCAAATTTTGAATCTGAACAATAATAAAGGACATCCTCCTCTTCCTCCTCACCCAAGGTCCTTTTGTAAAGTGCATTATCAAGCAAGGGAATATTTGAAAGGCACATTAGAGTTGAAAAAGGACTCTTTGCACAGGAAGGAGGAGGAACCATGTCATTTAAAACGGGCCTATGGTTTGGTGCTACTATGTAATCTGTGCCTATTATTCTACAGGTGTTCACGAATTCATTGTTGAACATTTGGGTACACTTTGTCAAGTTATTTCCGGCCTCCTGCTTCTGAAGAATTGCATGCTAAGGCAAAGAAAACACAGTGTCTCTTTGTTTGCATACTGTGGTTTAGCTAGTAACCCTGTAATGGCGCTTTTGAAAAATGAGTGCCAAATTGTCCCACGTTTCTATTTCATATTTAGAGGAACTGACTTTCGATTGAGTCTTTGATTAATCATTCTTGGCTTGGGAAATAGCATGTGGAAAAATGACTGGAACCTATTGTGAATTTCAGAACGATACTAGAAGAGCATCTGGCGAGCAAGGAAAACACAAAGAATCCCCAAAGATTTGATCTTAGGTATTTGTAGGTGCACATTGTGAAAAAGAGGCAACTTTGTACCATCAGACTGACAATTCAATGGAGCAACATGGAGTTGGGGAGAATTTTGTTTTTATTTTTTTTATTTTTATTATCAAACTGCTTTTATAACTCAAAACTCTAAAAGAGTCGGGTGTGATGTGTGGACAGAGCTGATTGTTAACATTCTACAAAATTCTTTGAGGTCGAAAGTGCCTGATATACTGACTGAGATCAATCAATAGAATGGATCTGTTCAGAATCCATATCATGGGCAACTAATCCATTTCCAAACTCAGCTCAAAGTACAGGTATATTCCTTGTCTAGCAACCACAACTAGCAATTTGGTAGTTAAGCAAAACAGTGACTAAATAAAATTTGAACTGGGCTTATGATCTTCCTTCAACTTTCCTTTGCTTTACAGATCTCTGAACTTTGCAAATATACAGAATGGCCATAAATTTACTTTTTATATCAACTTACTTGCCATTAGGCACAGCTGTGGACAAGGACACCAAGCAGATGTTTGCAGTAGGAATTCCAGACAAGAACAAGAAGATAGGGCAGTATAACCCATGTGCTATGCAGTCTTTAAGATATGAAATGAAGAGGAGAAATAATAGCGGCAGGTCAGGACTGGCATTAGAGCCAAAGTGGCACAGTGGTTAGAGTGCAGTACTGCAGGATACTTCAGCTGACTGCTAGCTGCAGTTCGGCAGTTCAAATCTCACCGACTCAAGGTTGACTCAGCCTTCCATCCTTCCAAGGTGGGTAAAATGAGGACCCAGATTGTTGGGGGCAATAGGATGACTCTGTAAACCGCTTAGAGAGGGCTTTAAGGCAATGTGAAGTGGTATATAAATCTAAGTGCTATTGCTATTACCTCTAAATGAAGAAAACTCTTTGGTTGGTAAAGTAGCACAGGTGGTAAAGAGGTCCAGGCGTCCCTATACAGCCCTTCCTTATTACCACCGTGGTTGTCCAAAATAGCTTGCCATTTGGTCATAGGTTCCACATGCAGTGGTCATTGGCCATGGTGGTTGTTTATAGAGGCAGCCACTGTGGTCATTTCACCATGTGTCTTTCTAAGGATCTCCTCAAAAGTATGTCTACAGTGCAGTTAGCTACTCTTCTTGTTGTCTACGGAGATTTCCAGCTATCCAAGTCATGGTTTTCCTAAAGGCGCTTTTTCAAGAGGCAACTGGACTTTCTGATTTTTCTTTGAAGACATTTCACTTCTCATCCAGGAAGCTTCTCCAGCTGTTCTTGGATGAGAAGTGAAATGTCTTCAAATATCAGTTTTGATCTGACTAATGCCAAATACTACTATATACACATTCAGCATTTAGAACAAGCAGCCTTGTTTTTATCCAAATTAAAGCAATATGGAATTTATACAACTAAAAGAAAGTGAAGGGATTAATTATGCATCAAATATTTCATAATGTGGCTGCCCCTCCCAAGTGTGAAATCTCACATGATCATCAAAAATGATTCTGTCTAGAAAATGACTCCATCTAGAAAACATAAAAATGAAGAGAAGGAAAACTTCTTCATATCAAACTGTTCCCTCTGGCTGAGTAAGAATGTCATGCAATTTTGCAAGGACCATTCCTGCTATAGTTTGCAGGAACACCACCTAAAGACTACTTTAGCCACCTCACAGAGTTTTGGGCCAAAGTCTCCTTCTATTAATAGTATACCAGGATCATAATAAGTCAATCATAAGAGGTTTGCCCAGGGTGGTTTCCTATGAAAGTAAGTTAAAAATAGACAAAAGTTCTATCTTGGTCAAACGTTAATTTGGTGAGATAAAAATAAGTACTGCACCAAGCCTCCCAGGCCAATAAAAACATGACTTGGGTCACTGAGTCTTCTGCAGTTGCTAAAACTGTGGAATAAGCATAATCCCTAACAACCCACTCTTCAGGATACTTAGAATAGAATAGAATAGAATAGAATAGAATTCTTTATTGGCCAAGTGTGATTGGACACACAAGGAATTTGTCTTTGGTGCATATGCTCTCCGTGTACATAAAAGGGAAACAAAAAAGAAAAAGAATAAGCAAATAAGCAATCAGGAAACAATCAATATCATTAGGAATCATAAGTATACAAGAAACGAATTACAGTCCTCCAGTCATAAGTGGGAGGAGATGGGTGATAGGAACAATCAGAAGATTAATAATAATAGTAATGGAGACTTAGTAAATAGTTTGATAGTGTTGAGGGAATTATTTGTTTAGCAGAGTGATGGTGTTTGGGGAAAAAACTGTTCTTGTGTCTAGTTCTGTGTGCAGTGCTTTACAGTGTCATTTTGAGGGTAGAAGTTGAAACAATTTATGTCCAGGATGTGAGGGGTCTGTAAATATTTCCACAGCCCTTTTTTTGACTCGTGTAGTATACAGGTCCTCAATGGAAGGCAGGTTAGTAGTAATTGTTTTTTCTGCAGTTCTAATTATTCTCTGAAGGAATTATCCTACTTTCAAAGAAAGGAATAAAAGCTAAGCAAAGTGATAAAAATGTGACTTGATGCACTGGATCTTCTGAAGCTGCTGAAATGATAAAATGGATATACATTGAAGATACACTTTAACGGTTGCTTTTAATCTATTGAGACTTTATTCTAGTTGCATGCATTCATTCAGCACGTATGAAGTTATGATGGCAATGAATGGTGGTGATGAACAGCTTTTAGATTTCCCTTCCTGGATTGGTGCCTCTTGTACATACTTCCCTTAGAACTGCATGAGTAAGCAATGGACATTCTGGTCTCAATTGCCATTGTAAGTTGAGGACTTTCTGTATTGCCCTCAGCTACCTCCTCAAATTTCATGAGATTGCCAAGAAAATTTAAATAAGTCTTTTTAAACCAGATGAAGTAGGAAAGAGGGAATGGAGGATGGAAATCAAATCATGCAAACCAGGGGAATAAGGATTTTACTTTAGGCACACTCTTCCTCAATTGACCATGCTGACATTCTCCTCACCAGATCTAAAAAATAAAATAGAACAAAACAAAACAAAGCCAACCACAAAGACTAGAGGTGGACCTTAATTTGATAATATTTTACTCACCCATGATCCAGCTCAGTATTTTGTCAGGATCTTTTCCATTATCTGCAATTCGCTTCTTTCAATGGAAACTCTGGATGCTAAATCTGCAATAGGTGACTTCTGTGTGCAATGCAACTGTTGTCACCGTTTGTTTTAAAATGACATTCTTATCTTGTTTCTCTGCTCAAGAAAACTTAAAACAATAGAAATAAGAGAATAGGAGCAGTCAAAATTGACTCTCTTTTATTGTAAGCTGTCCATATGTGAGATGAAAGGCTAAACAAATGAATACCTTATTCCACAACTAGACAAAGCCTGCTGTGGATTCCCTCCAATTGTATGGCCCATCTATCCCAAAACAAATGTATGTTAATCAGAGTGATGTGCAAGAGTCTGCCCTGCATTCGTGCAACTTGTCACAGCTAGTATGGGGATTAAAGGTGTGACTCAAGAAGCAGCATAAAAGCAAATCTGCACTGTGTGTGATTCAAAAGGTTAGGCTATCTATAGAGTTGAGCACTCTGAAAATGACTCAGAGCAAGTACTTCAGATGTCACAACAGCACTTCACAGCTGTTCAGAGAAGTGGCCTAATCCTTCCCACACCTGGACAAAAGCATGAAAAAAAGATTATGTTGCTTTAAGAAATCCACTTATTAGAGTTAATACAATTACCACCCTCTTCAAGCTAGCACAAATCCTGAAGGAAGTTGACCAGCCTTAGGACAACCACATTTCCTTATTTTTCCTCATTTAGTTCAGTGTTTTTCAAACCTGACAGCTTTAAGAGTTATGGACTTCAACCCTCAGAATTCCATATATTTTAAATTTGTCAAGTTTGAACAAACACTGGTTTAGATTAGACCATCCTTCCAAAGAATGTTAGACAATTCATTCCCAGAGCCTCTCATGGCCAGACATCGAGAAAAATAAAAAAAGGAGTTTAAAAGCTTGTCTTTTACATTTCTTGTAGCTTTTAAAGCCATCTTGTGGCTTCTTGGTATTCTTTATCTGAATCTCAGGTACCTTTTTCGATTAACAAGTGTTATTTTAAAAGCATAAGCTTTCATGCACTGCAACCCGCTGCATCAGCTGCATAAAATGGTGAGACTGATGTAGGATTAAACTGGGAATAAGTGGAGGAAGAAAGGGAGGGGAAGATAGCTTGGTTATGATATTTTTCCTCGTCTCTGGTTTAAATCCTACATCAGTCAAAAGCTTACACCTTTTAATAAAATGCCTTAGTTGGAAAAAGTGCTCTCAGCTGTGGTTTGTTATTTTTTTTGTCACCGTAGATTGACGTGACTGTCCTCCTAGATTGGTTTGTATTTGTATGCATTAGTTTGTCAAACATGTACAAGATAGCAGGTATAAATATAAACATGGACATGAATGAAAGAAATGAATACAAATAAAGGGGACAGTAAGACAAGGATGGTAGGCACATGGTGCGCTTATGCACACCCCATTACAGGCCTCTTAGGAATGGGGTGAGGTCCACGGTAGACAGTTTAAGGTAGAAGCTGTCAGGGTTTGAGAATGTAACAATGGAGTCAGGTAGAGCATTCCAGGCATTGACCACTCTGTTGCTGAAGTCGTATATTTTGCAATCAAGTTTGGAGCGGTTTACCTTGAGTTTGTATTTATTGTTTGCCCATGTATTATTGAGGTTGAAGCTGAAGTAGTCGTTGACAGGCAGGACATTGCAGCAGACAATTTTGTGTTACTATGCTTATGTCAGACCGCAGGTGGTGCAGTTCCAGATTGTCCAAACCTAAATGTAGGTAGGTAGAGAAACTGGATGAATTTTTTCTCTCTCTCTTAATTTTTTCAGGAGATAGAGCATCTCTAGGGGAGACTGGGGAAGTTTACAATCCTCAGGCCACATCTGCCCTTTGGCTGTCCCTATCAGGTCTGTGTGGATGGCTTTTATTTTAAGGAAACTGCCCCCCCCCCAATTTATGTATGAGTGTGCATTCCTGCCTACAGATCTTCATAGCCTCATAGGTTGAGCCCTCCACAACTGTGCCAGTTTCTCATGTGCTCTAGGGCTCAGCCACGATAATATCAGTGCTGAGTGGAAAAGCTCCATGGAAGGAATTCCTTACTGAGTTCTCCTCTTGGGATTTAATAGAAACATGGGCAGCATAGTAGAAACATCATAGTCCAAATAAATAGTTAACAGAGGACACTTATATTTGACCTGTGTATAAGAGTTTTAAAGGAATAATGGTGCCCAAAGAGCAAGAAGACACAACTTACAGTTTACCCTCAGCTACAGATGCTGTCTATGCCTTTGGACCAGTTCACAGAATAACAGAACAGAATAACAAAGTTGGAGGGGACCTTGGAGGTCTTCTAGTCCAACCCCCTGCTCAAGCAAGAATTCTGATGCCATGTCAGACAAATGATTGTGCGGTCTCTACTTTAAAACTTTCCACAACTACTAAAGGCAAGCATTTCCACTGATTAATTGTTCTAACTGACAGGAAATTAGTTCTTCTCGCTCACTCAGCCTATTACTACCTCAGAATTACAGGGTTCTATCTGAACAGTAATTGACCATATTAATTCATTTACAAGGGTGGAATCGCATTATTGTCATGCTAGAAGTGATTGCATTCCACAAAATGGGAACTCACACATGTCTCGCAATAACAGATTTTCTTCGGAATCACCCACACATTGAAAGCATTGAAGTGAGGTTTTCTGTACCAAGCCATCCTTGCATTCAAGAAGTGGATAATATATATAGCATAATTGAACGTCCTATGCTACCAGCAGTATTCTTTTCATCAGTTTCTTTCCTAATATTGCTGAAAAAAGCCAAGCGACACCAGCCGTTGAAAATCATCCAGATGAAGCCCAGACATTTTAAAAATTACTCCATGTGTTCAAAGCAGTTTCAATACAGTAATATGCTACAGTAGCATAACTAAAATTCACCCAGACCCATTCAACAGTAAGGTTCAAGACAAGACGGGAGGGCAAAAACATGGTCACCATCCGTGCCTTTGAAAAGAAGATGAGTGTTTGCAGGAAACTTGCTTCGCCAACACCGTCTGCCGCATCTGTGCCTAAGACAGAGTTACAGATACACACACTATCCAAAGCAAAACAAGATGACATAGAACAGATGCTCAAATGGAGGCCTAAAGTCGATAATGACTATTACTGCACCATTTTGAAGAAACCGCTATGCAAAACTGGGGTTAACTAGTTATTCTCAATATTAAGACATTGCATCCTAAGGGAGCCACATACCTCCCTTAGACCAATAAGATAGCACAGGATGGACCTTCTCTGGGTGCCTTCAGTGGGACAATGCCGGCTGGTGATGCCTAGGAGTAGGGCCTTCTCTGTTGCCGCTCCGGCCCTATGGAATGAGCTGCCCCCAGAGATCCGGGCCCTCCCCACTCTCATGGCCTTTCGCAAAGCCATTAAAACCTGGCTTTTATGGCAGGCCTGGAGCTGTTGATCCCTTGATTGAGGTCCAGCCCCCTTTCGATTGGGTGTTTGTTGTGTTCCTTTTTTTAACTTTGTTGTGTCCCATTGTTTTTAAAAATTCTTTTTAAATTGTTTCATTTCTGTAAGCCGCCCGGAGTCCCTCGGGATTGGGCGGCATAGAAATTCAATAAATGAATGAATGAATGAACATTTAATGCTGAACCTTCATATAGCAATTACAAACATTTTATGATCACAAAAACAAATACTAGTTAATATCAAGTTGAATTCAATGCTTTTTTTCAATTTATTGTTAGTAAACTTTGTAACTCTCATTTTTATGGTGTAACTTAGTGTGACAATGTTCTATCTGATATTTGGAGCCTCCAGTATAACCCCAAGAATTTTTCTTGCTACGTACAATGGGGCAACCAGTACATTTTTTTCAAATGTTTAAGGTTCTTTCTCACAAAAACGGTCTCGACACACATAGAACCCTATAATTCTGAGGTCACGCTATGTCATGGAGGGGAAAAATAGAAGCATGTTAGTGGGACCATGGGCACTTACAATGATTTGGAAGAAATACAGGTACCCATTGATTTATGACAAGTCACTTGGAGACTGTTTGAAATTATGACACCTCTTCAGGGTGTACAGAACTCACTGTACTATACAGTTCTGAGGTAAGTTCTGATGGCTGCCTGCACCCCATGGTCACGTGACTTCATTTTGGGCACTTGGCAACCAGCCTGTATGAAATGACCTGACAAAGCCTGCATTTGTGTCCATTTGCAGTGTCTCATGATCATGTTTTTCCACATTTTTTTTGCAACTAATGAAAAATGGGTTTCCTTAATGATCAAGGCATTTGCTTAACTGCAGTGGTTGTTGTTTGTTGTTGTTGTTGTTGTTTGTTTGTTTGTTTATTGGATTTATATGCCGCCCTTCTCCCAAAGGACTCAGGGCGGCGTACAACATTAAAAAAAAACACATATTACAAAAGTTAAAAAAGAAAATTAGATAAGAGTATCCAAAAACAACCCAATTAAGATTAACAATAACATTAAAAAATTTACATTAAAATTAATAATAATCAATCTTTCATTTTATTTTGATTCAGGCCAGGCCGGCTTGCTGGAGAAGCCAACTTTTTAGGGCTCGTCGGAAGGACCGGAGATCAGGGTTTATACGAAACTCTGGGGGCAGCTCATTCCAGAGGGAAGGCGCTCCCACAGAGAAGGCTCTCCCCACGGGGGTCGCTAGCCAACACTGTCTGGCCGACGGCACCCTGAGGAGGCCAATTCTGTGGGATCGCACTGGACGGTGGGAGGCTACCGGTGGCAGTAGGTGGTCTCGCAAGTATCCTGGGCCTAAGCCATGGAGCGCTTTAAAGGTCATAATTAGTACCTTGAATCTCACCCGGAAGACAACCGGCAACCAGTGCAGGCCGCTTTTTGTCAGCAGCATTAGCTTAACAATGGCAGCAAAAAAGATCAAGTCAGCCATGTGAGAGACCTATGGGCTGCTGGGGGTTCACAGGGGTTCGGGAGAAACTTTAGCTAAGATTCAGTGCAGTTTGGAGAACCTCCAAATCGCACTCCTGGCTGGCCCTGCCCACCCTGCTCCTCCCCTCCCAGTAGTTCCCACGCAGCCTGTTTTGGATGCAGGTAAGTGCAGGATGCATGCAGAGGCTTGGGGAGGGTGAAAAATGGGCCTATTGGAAGTTCTGGAGGTCCCAGAGGGCCTCTGGAGCCTGGGGAGGCTCTTTTCACCCTCCCGGAGGCTCTAAGAAAACCTCCGGAGCTGAGGGAGGGCAAAAGCCCCCCCCCCGCTGTGGTGCAGGAAGCTAACTAGGCCACTCCCACCATGGCCACGACCACCCAGCAACCAGGCAGAGAACTCCTTGCTAAAAAAAATAAGCCCACCCCTGGCAGGCTCCCTTATTGTCATAAGTTAAGGACTTACAACCACACTATCTATTGGGTTCCATGAAAGTGTCGAACCTCTCAGCTGTACATTGGATCTCCATGACTTTTCCCAGGCTTTCATGTGAGGATAAAAAGGGGAACCCCATTTTAACAGTCAAATCAAACAGTCAGATTTACTAAATTGATGGCTTAAAGCAACTCTATCTCCCCCTCCCCAAGCTTTTGCTGAAGCTCAGACTACTTGAATAAAGAGTTAAGGGGTTCTGTGCTTCTGTGAACTCCAAAGCACTTTTGAATCATGTTTGAACTATGCACGGCCCTACGACTTAGATTTTGATCAGTATTCTAATGTCAGCATTTTTAAAATGTGGAGCAATTCCATCCCAGTGGATTGCACATAGTCCCCAGGGCATGTTTTTCAAAATGTAAATGTAAACACACCAGAGATTGGAGACTCAACCTTCACACTCAAGTTTTATTTCAGCAAGTCAGAACATCAGTTCAATGGTCAAAATAAAATAAAATAAAAACGATCTGAGAAATCATTGCAGACTTTGGGGGGGGGGGGGGTTAAGATATACATGCTACAATCTTAGGTTTCCGCAGAGGTTGTCACGCTGCCTAAAGAATTATTGACAGGCAGAGTAATTGATTACATGAAATGTAGCCATGAAGAATCAGACACAAAGATGTGTGCAGCCAAGAATTACTAATATGGCCATCAAATCTGAGCTTCAATTGCTGTAATTGTACTTCTCTGGCTGAGGCTGAATTGCACAGCAAGGTTTTCCACTACAGATGCATTTCCTTATTTTATAATACTTTTCAGTTTTCAAGGCAACTCCCAGCAAAGTTGTGAAAATTGTTTTTAATGTTTTATAAGAAGGCTTGCAATTGAAACAGCAATATTAAAAAAAAAAAAACACACCGCAATTTAGGCCCATAATCCATATAAATGAGGTCAAAAAGCAGATTCAGCCAAGCATGATCAGTGAAAAGCAGAAGGGGGATAATGTGAAATTACTAGTGTCCCAACATTGATGCTGTATCATGGTTATGTGAGTTGAAATGCAAATTCTGACTTCTGCTAAAAGGCACAGAATGCATCATTCCCCTTAGCAGAATCCGCATCCCTACCACATATGACTAAAGGATTAATTGGACTATGAAGATCTTGTTGTTGTTAGTTGCAAAGTCATGTCCGACCCATCCTGACCCCATGGACAATGTTCCTCCAGGCCTTCCTGTCCTCTACCATCTTCTGGAGTCCATTTAAGCTCATGCCGACTGCTTCAGTGACTCCATCCAGCCACCTCATTCTCTGTCGTCCCATTCTTCTTTTGCCCTCAATCTTTCCCAGCATTAGGCTCTTCTCCAGTGAGTCCTTCCTTCTCATTAGGTGGCCAAAGTATTTGAGTTTCATCTTCAGGATCTGGCCTTCTAAAGAGCAGTCAGGGTTGATCTCCACTAGGACTGACTTGTTTGTTCACCTTGCAGTGCAAGGGACTTGCAGGAGTTTTCTCCAGCACCATAGTTCAAAGGCCTCAATTCTTTGACACTCAGACTTTCTTATGGTCCAACTTTCACAGCCATACATTGCAACTGGGAAAACCAAGACCTTATTTTAATCATACCATCTTATTACAAAGCTGGAAAAGAATGAAGTCTCCCCTCCATCCATTTCTAAAAGAGAAAGTAACAGAATAACAGATTTAGAAAGGACCCTGAAGGTCTTCTAGTCCAAACCCCTGCTCAAACAGGAATCCGTATACTGACATTTCAGACTAATGGTTGCCCAATTTCTTTTTTTAAATCTCCAGAGTTGGAGCACCCACAACTTCTGGAGGCAAGTCAATCCACAGATTGCCATAACGGTTAGAACTATCAAGAAATTTCTCCTTAGTTCTAGATTGCTTAGAGAACTAAGGCCACATTACTTCCTTCTTGGGTGCACCACAGTTTGATTCAATGCTTCTGGATGTCTGCACATATAATGTAAAGACCAGTGGTGGTTTCCAGATCCCGTTGCAACCAGTACAGTGCAATGGGGCCCAGCATCCACCACATGAATGCATGTAGCATGCACACGCACACACACAGCATGTGCATGCGTCCTTACCTCCTGCGATGCTCTGTGATGCCTCTGGGACACTCCAGCTACTCGACAGAGCATTGTGCGGGTGCCGTACGCTCTGTGCATAGAAGCACCGAAGAGCTCAAATACAGGTAAGGCTGGCGGGTGTGTGGGTGGGCCCTCTGGAACACCGTACTGGAATGGTACCCGGTGCCCCCGGCAGGCACTGGTACGGCCGTACCGGGGCATACCGCCTGCAACCCACCACTGGTAAAGACCCAGAAAATACAGGGCCATAGCTGTGAGATGATGCAAAATTGCTGGAGAGGAAACACAGTATCTCTTTGTTTTAGTATGGAGAATGATGGGGCTGCAGAATGCAGGACATCTCCTTGAGAAAGAATGTCTCAAATGCCTTCTATGCACAAGAAAGGGAAGCATGATCAGGCAGGATATCATTTATGCTAGGAATGGCTTCATCCCATTATATTTTTATATATTTCTCTCTCATTATAGAGAGCCAATCTGGTCTAGTGCTGTGATGGTGAACCTATGGCACATGTGCCCGAAGTAGCACGTAGAGCCATGTTGCCCGGCATGTGTGGCATTGCCTGTTCCTCTTCTGGGTTTCTGGCATGCATGCGTGTGTGACGATCAGCTGGCCTTTATGCGTGCCTGAAATAGGAAGAGCTGGTTTTCTGTTTTCCGGCGTGAGCATACTCATCAGCCAGCTGATTGTTCTATGTGCCAGTAACCAGAAGATTAACAGGCCGGCACCCAAGCATGCACCGGAAACCAGTGTGCACATGCCCCCTGGGCAGCTCCTCTTTTGGGTTGTAGCCCAGACGAGCACACACTCCCTTTTTGGCACTTGGTGCTAAAAAAGTTCTCCATCACTGGTCTAGTGGTTAAGGTACCAGCCCACAAAGCAAAAGTCCACGAGTTCAAGTCCTGCCTTAGCCATGAAACCCAGCTGGGTGACCTTAGGGGTCACTCTCTCTCAGCTCACCTCACCTTACAGGGTTGTTGTTGTGGAGAAAATAGGAGGAGGAACGTGTGCTGGTGTGTTCGTCGCTCCGAACTATTTGTAAAAAGTAATAAAGACAAATATAATAAATAAATACCTACCATGCCAATGCTACCAATGACCATTGACAGTCATTTCTATAATATTGCACTTGTGTTGATTTTAAAGATCCCTGATTCATTCCTTGACATCTCTCTGTGCTATGGGAAAAAAATTCTTTAGAAGATCCAGATGTCAACCCTGAAGCTGGTCTGATGGAGGCCATTTTAAGACTTCAATGCTGACACACTAAAAAAAAAGAATAATACAATACAATAGCAGAGTTGGAAGGGATCTTGGAGGTCCTCTAGTCCAACCCCCTGCCTAGGCAGGAAACCCTATACCATTTCAGACAAATGGCTATCCAACATCTTCTTAAAGACTTGCAGTGTTGGGGCATTCACAACTTCTGGAGGCAAGTTGTTCCTCTGATTAATTGTTCTAACTGTTAGGAAATTTCTCCTCAGTTCTAAGTTGCTTCTCTCCTTGATTAGTTTCCACTCATTGCTTCTTGTTCTACCCTCAGGTGCCTTGGAAAATAGTTTGACACCCTCTTCTTTGTGACAACCCCTGTAGGGATGGGGGAACAGAGATAGTTGGGGTGTTGTAGTCAAAACAAAATACTTTCTCTTGGGAACCAAGGACATTCCCGCAGGTGCTCGGAAAGAGGGGACAGGAGTCACCTAGCAACTAGACAGTATCCTGATTGGACCATGTGACTGATTATTTTGAGAAAGTGACAAACTTTACTTTTAATTAGATGAAAACCGCAGGAATAATCAGAGCTGGTTTTCAGCTTGTCCCAATATGCCATATCCAGTAAACCTATTCTTTGAGGAAATTTCCTGCCTCAGAATTTTGTTTGCTATGAGTATATCACCTGGAACCCTGACATCAGAGTTGATGCTACTGAATGTTGACAATGCGATGGTAGGTGAACTAAAGGACGGTTCTTCCAAAAGCTGCTTCTAATTTATTTATTTATTTATTTATTTTATTTATTTGTCTTGCATGCCGCCCACATCCGGAGGACTCCGGGCGGCTCACAAAAGACAAGGGAAAGGGGGAAACGAGACAAAAACAACATATTAAAAACAAAAACCAACATTCACAATTTCCGTGGAGGTAGATGTTCTCAGACTAACCCAGCCTGCTGGAACAGCCAGGACTTGGTGGCTTTGCGGAAGGCCGGGAGGGTAGTAAGGGTCCAGATCTCGACAGGGAGCTTGTTCCAGAGGGCCGGAGCTGCAACAGAGAAGGCTCTCCCCCGGGGAGTCGCCAGCCGACATTGGCTGGCAGATGGAATCCGGAGGAGACCTAACCTGTGAGATCTAGTTGGTCTGAGAGAGGTAATCGGCAGGAGGCGGTCTCTCAGGCCTTCTCTATGATTAGATTCATTATAGGATGCTACTGACAATCATCACATGTTGAAATATCTATGGAAATTCATCAGTCATCCAGGTCATGGCTGTCCCAAAAGCACCTTTGGGATATGCTGATATGGTTGAGGTTACAATGGATACAATGGATACTCTACAAATATAGCAGACAAGAAGCTTACCCAGAAGGACTACTTCGAACTTTAATATAAGATTAAAATAAAGGTTAAGGTTTCCCCATGTTCAACTCTAGGGGATGGTGCTCCTTTCCATTTCTTAGTTGAGAGAGCTAGTGTTGCCCAAGGACATTTCTGCGGTCATAACCAAGGTTCATGGAATGTTGTTACCTTCCCACCGAAGTGGTACCTATTTATCTACTTGCATTTGCATGATCTCGAACTGCTAGGTTTGGAAGAGCTAGGTTAAGTAACAGGAGTTCATCCCATTGCGCACTCGCTCAGGTCTTGACTGGTGAGCCATTGCACTCCCTAATATAAGTTTACATTAGCAGAATATTGCAAATCTGAAATTGCATCTCTCCCCAGACTTTACCTTTAGAATACTTCTGCATGCTAAACTACCTCTGATCTGACCATTCCTTAGTCTGTGAATTTTTGTACTGCCATCAAAGGACATTCTCTCTTATTACTATATCTGGCATGGCCTGTTCAATACTGATGCTGTTCAGATATATTGAAACTATTTTTTTAAAAAATAAATAATATAAACAAGATCAATTCCTGCTGAAGGGAGTATGACTAAAAAGAAACTTTCCAAAAATTTGAATACTAACATAGATGGACATGATGTTATGGAAACTATATTTTTGTATTTTTGAAAAGTTCCTCATTAAAGTTCCTCATTGAGGTTACTCATGAAAGCCTCTTGAGTAAACTTAGTGATCATGGGATAAGAGGCCAGATTGCTTATGGATTGATGATTGTTTAAAAACAGAAATAAAGGAGTAGAGATAAATATACAGTGTTCTTCATGGATGCAAGTGAACTCTTCTAAAGAACTTTTCGGATTAATGCCTTTTACAAAATCTTTTGAACTGACTGCTCTTCCATTCTATAAATTGTTACTTTGAAGGGCTAGAAGTTGCTGTCTTTATAATCTGAGGAGGAATAAACAAAGGGTGATTATTCTCCCCAATGTTTAATGTTTCTATGGTGCAGAAGACATGACCGGGAACAAGGATAGAACCAACTTTTGGATTGTTTATTTCGCTGAATTATAGGCTGTCTCAATCAGAATTTGGAAAACATTCCACTTGATTACCATATTTTTTGGAGTATAAGACGCACCTTTTTTCCTCAAAAAAGAGGCTAAAAATCTGGGTGTCTTATACATCGAACACAGCATTTTTTGCCCCCTGAAGCCCCCCCTTCACCCAAATGGCCATGCATACCCTTATGGAGGATTTCAGAGAGTTCCTGGGGGCTGGGGAGGGCAGAAATGAGCAAAAAATGGGCAGTTTTTTGCCCCCCAGCCCCCAGCTGCACTCTATAAGCCTCCATAAGGCTGTGCATGCATAATACGGGCCCATTTTTTGCTAGCTTTTGCCCCCCCCCAAATACTCTTCAAGCCCCCACCCAAGGCTATTCATGCCTTTTTTTAAAAAAAGGGGGGGCATTTTCATGAAAAACGGACCGTTTTTGGGAGGTTTGCAGAGTGCAAAAACTTTTTTTTCTTTTGGAAAGCTCTTTAACTGACTGATGAGAATTACATTGATCAAGTGCTATGCCAGCAGAAACAAAGTCTTGGGTGCTGCAGATTGTCAATGATTTCCTTCTCCAGCACATGGATAAATACACCTGGAAACATCTACCTACCTACCTACTCTTTCCCCCCCCTACCTATCTACTGTATTTCTCTTTCTTTTTCTCTCTCTCTTCCTATTTCTCTCTCTGTCCCTCTACCTACCTATCTACCTACACACACTCTCTCTCTCTCCCTACCTACCTACTGTATTTCTCTCTCTTTCTCTCCCTCTTTATCCCTCTATCTATCTACCTACCTACTTTTTAAAAAATGTGCCTCTTCAAAACCTTGGGGCATCTTATACTTTGGGGTGTCTTATAGTCCAAAAAATACAGTAGCTGTTAATAGAACCAGGAACAGCTGGAAATGAATTGGGTCAGTTAAAACTTCGCTGGGGAATGTATTAAACAATCTAAGAGGGAGTCTTAGAGTTTGCTTGTGTAACAGGCCTGTGAAATCCTTCAAAATCCCCAAAAGTTTTCAGTAACTGGGCATCTGTTATGATATTTCTCTTACTCCCAGCAATTATAGTATGAATCATGGAGACATTGGAAGTAGTTATCTCTCAGCAAACGGGTAAAAATGACAGTGATTAACTGTAATGAGGAAATGTAACATGGGGATTGCTGTTCCTGGACAGTTATTGATCCAAGAGTGACTTGCATTGAGTTGTAACACGACCTGCTTCAAGTGGTTAAGTGGGAATTGGCCACATATGGCAGGCAGGATGTGAGAATTATGTCATAAATATAGGAGATGATCTTTTAAGTGTGACTGTTTTGGTTGGCAAGAGGCTGCTCAACTAAAATAGCAGCACTATAGCACAGTAAATATGTCTGTTCTTGAAACGCCGGTTATATTACATGTCAACAGAACCCTTTATTGAATTAAGAGGCACACTTCATTTGTCAAAAATTGGTTTCTTGTTGATATCATGCTGTATTTTCAAAAGGGGTGAAGGTTGACAATAAATTTCTCCTGCCACCAGATTGACACAACAGCAGCAATCACAATCTTTTTTAAAAAAAGTTCTAATTACGAACTTTTATTCTAACTTTTATTCTAATTATTCTACCCTCACTTTGGCATGACTCTCAGTGCAGACCAGGATTGCACTGAAACAGCCTTTGGCAGGGTTGAAGAAAAGCAAGGTTATACTTTAAACATTATTATTGCCGGGCTGTAATATTTGCATATATCAATAAGGAGACTAAGAGATCAAATGGGGAGAAATTTCAAGCAAATAATTGGCAAATTAATACCTCACACCTTTCAACCATACCTTGTTCAGCTGCAGCCAACAGCTGAGTTCAGTGAATTTCTTGTAGTCAATTAATTACACATATTAAAATTTACCCATTTCCTTCTTGCCTGTTGGCCGCACTGGGATGATGTGTCAGGAATCATACTCCAAAAAGTGGACTGAGCCAGGGTAGCTTCAAATTTTTACATGCATTTGATCTAATGAGTACAAAGAAAAGTAGCAAGGATGATTAGGAGACTGGAAGCTAAAATATATAAAAACAGTTGCTGGAATTGGATATGTCTAGTCTAATGAAAAGAAGGACTAGGGGTGATATGATAGCAATGTTCCAATATCTAAGGGGTTACCACAAAGAAGAGGGAGTCAAGCTATTCTTCAAAGCACCTGAGGGCAGAATAAGAAGCAATGGATGGAAACTAAACAAGAAGAGAAGCAACTTAGAACTGAGGAGAAATTTCCTGACAGTTTAGAACAATCAATCAGTGGAACAACTTGCCTCCAGAAGTTGTGAATGCTCCAACACTGGAAGTTTTTAAGAAGATGGTGGATAACCATTTGTCTGAAGTGGTGTAGGGTTTCCTGCCTAAGCAAGGGGATTGGACTAGGACAAGCAATGAATGGAAACTAATCAAGGAGAGAAGCAACCTAGAACTAAGAAGAAAATTTCTGACAGAACAATTAATTAGTGGAGCGACTTGCCTTCAGATGTTGTGGGTGCTCCAACACTGGATGTTAACCAGTGAGCAACAATGTTTAGGGACAATATACTCATTTTGCATTCAATTAATGCTACAGAAAGAAGAAAAGTTCGTAAATAAGCAGAATGCAGAATGAAAGTTCCTTCCTTCCTTTAGTATAGAATCCCTTTCTTATTCCCTTTAAAATTAAAGTTAGGTTGAAATTGAGAATATTGAATTCAGTGGGTTTACTTCCTAGTAGAGAATATACTTATTTCTGTTGGATAGAGACTTTGCTCTAAGTTAAATAAGTTTTGGAACTGTCAATTTGTAGCTAGGCCCAGATATAACCCAAGCTTATTAAAGAAATGGTATTTGCTTTACTCTGTTCTTGCACTTTAATGGGCAAAAGCCATTACATTCCTGTGCTTTTTACTCACCAGAAAGCAAACAAATAATTAAATATATTGCAGTAAATCACATTCTTCCTTGACTCAGGAATGAATCACAGCATGAAAGCAAGTAAAAGAATCCCAATTTCACTTTTTCCCCAGAATGAACCCAGTGACTTTGTAGTGTTTCAATTAAATACTTCAACTCAAAAATTCCAAAATTCTGTTTCTTTCTCATTATTCTCTATTGCACTCTGAGTATATTTCCCTTTGAATCAATGGAAATAGACACATTAATTCAATCAAATATTTAATTCTCAATCTTCCACAGAATAGTTGTATACATAGTTCACATTACCACAGAAATGTTAGCAATTTCTTATGAACCACTTGATGGATTTATAATTATATTAGCTATTCATCTGAAACCATCTTTCTAGCTGCTTCACCCCAATAAGAAAGTGAAATACTTCATGATCACAAATCAAAGGATTGCTCACTTGTCAGAATCTTTCCTAATTTTCTAAATTTTTACATAAAAAACTCTGATGAGCCTTTAGTAAAGGACTTTTTCATATAGCCACTATTTCACAAGGAGTGATTAGTGGTCAATAGCTTGAGTTCTCCTAAGATCACTATGCAATTTTTGGTAGACCATTTGGTGAAGCTATTCCCAAGTTGGTGTCCTCCAAGTGTGAATTTAATGTCCCAAGTGGTCCAATCATTGACCCCACAAGTCAGAAATAACCGAAGACATCTGGGAGATGGCAAGCCTGAGAAGCCCAACCTAGGACTTTTAGAAGCTCCGATACTTGCAAACAATTTAAGAGTAGGCAGGTCATAGTCTAAAAATACAAGGCACTTCTTATTCAAGTAAGCAAGAGTTATCTACTAAATGTAGATAAATTCATCATTGCATTGTTTTGCGATTCTGATTGTGGACTCTTCTTTTTTAAACCCATCACTCATCAATACATTTTGCTTTGCAGAATTGATCAGACCACCCTTGAAAACAAAAGAAGACTTCAGTAACAGAGTGGTCAACGCCTGGAATGCACTACCTGACTCTGTGGTTTGTTCCCCAAACTCCCCACAACTTTAATCTTAGACTGGCTACTGTTGACCTCACCCCATTCCTAAGAGATCGGCATAAGCGCACCAAAGTGCCTACTGTCCCTGTCCTAATGTCCCCATTTATTCGTATCCATTTTATGTATTCATAATCATATTTATACTTACGGTATTTTTCGGATTATAACATGCACCTTCCCCCCCCCCAAAAAAAGAGAGTAGAAATGTTGGTGCATCTTATACACAGAATACAGCCACTTTTGGCCTCCCGAAGTCCTGCCCCCCGCATCCCATTTTTGTGAAAAATGGGCAAAAAATGGGCCATTTTTCACCAAAACAGTGTTTTTGCCTCCCCCCCCCAACCCCCAGAAGCACTCTGCAGGCTTCAGCAGGGCTGGGGGAAGGGAAAATGGTTAAAATTGGGGGATTTTTTTTCCTCCTGAAGCCCTGCTGAAGCCTGCAAACTGCTCCTGGGGGCTGGGAAAGACAAAAACTTTTGTTTCTTACTTACCTCTTCAAAATCTTGATGCATCTTATACACCAGTGCATGTTATAGTCCAAAACACACACACACACACACACAAACACACTACATCTACATCTACATTGTGTGTAGATGTAGTGTGTGTGTGTGTGTGTGTACACATTTTATTTAATAAACATGTACAGAACTATACACATATAAGATAGATAGATAGATAGATAGATAGATAGATAGATAGATAGATAGATAGAGAATCTACATCTATCTATCTATCTATCTATCTATCTATCTATCTATCTATCTATCTATCTATCTATCTCTCTCTCTATCTATCTATCTATCTGTCTATCTATCATCTATCTATCAACCAACTATCATCTATGTATTATCTATCTATCTATCTATCTATCTATCTATCTATCTATCTATCTATCTATCTATCTATCTATCTATCTATCTATCATCTTATATGTGTATAGTTCTGTGCATGTTTATTACATAAAATGTGTATACACATCCACACATCCACACCCCTGTTTTCTTAGATTTTCAGTGGTGTAGGTATGCTGGTCTTGTTGTATTTGGGTCTTTTCCTGTGTAAGATTGAGATTATCTTGGCAACGTTTCAGCGAGGTCTCACTCGCCATTCTCAGGCTGGTGTTCTTTGCTAAAAGAGCTGGCCGGAGCTGCCATCTTTCTATAAATTTTGGTGGAGGTGTGTGGAGTGCTGGCATTGTTTCAGTAAGTGGATCAACCACATACCCCCACCAAGATTTATAGAAAGATGGCAATATATATGCCGCTAGCTGATGAGAGCTAAATAGCTTAAAATAGATCTATACTAGTCTCCCTTTATTTATTTATCAGCACAAATACTACACAAATGTAACAAAGGCAACAGTAAAATATTGGGCTTTCTGTCTGGATGGTCTCTTGTGATGAGCCGATGGACAGAGAATGGAAGCAGTTAGCTTCCTCCCATAATTGGGGCATACCAGGGGTTGTGACTTTAAATATATACCTTTCTCCCTGGCTCAGCTGATAACGGATCAGAGCCTGTTGCTTAGTGGTTAACACATCTGCCTAATATGCAATACAGCCCAGGTTCGAATCCCAGTAAGGGTATGGCTAGCTGATGAGAGCTAAATAGCTTGAAATAGATCTATACTAGTCTCCCTTTATTTATTTATCAGCACAAATACTCTACACACACACACACACACACAATTTAATAAACATTTACAGATCTCCAGTGTAATGGTGAGATTGGTCAGCATATTGTACTTGTGTGCAATGGTAATCTAGACAGTGCTGACTCTTAGTAACCACATTAATATATCTCTTCCAAAATGATCTGTTTCCCAGTCTATCTTTCAGATCTTCCACGGTGAACTGATTACCACTGTAACTGTGTCCATCCAACTACTTTGCTGGACATCCTTCTCTTTCAATGTAATATTCCTTGAAAGAAATGGAATATGGAATGGAATGGAATAGAATAGAATAGAATTCTTTATTGACCAAGTGGGATTGGACACACAAAAAATTTGTCTTCAGTGTGTAAGCTCTCAATGTACATAAAAAGTACATTCATCAAGAATCATAAAATACTTCACTCAGTGATAGTCATAGGATACTAAATAAGCAATCAAATAATACTAGGAAACCAGATAAAACAATATAAATTGTAAAGATACAAGCAACAATGTTATAAGGATGAGAAGAATAATAGTAATACAATCTTTGTAAATAGTTTGACAGTGTTGTGGGAATTAATTGTTTAGCAGAGTGATGGCATGCAGGAAAAACTGTCATTGTGTCTAGTTGTTCTGGTGTGCAATGCTTTATAATGTCGTTTTGAGGGTAGAAGTTGAAACAATTTATGTCCAGGATGAGGGGTCTGTAGATATTTTCATAACCCTCTTTTTGACTTCTGCAGTATACAGGTTCTCAATGGGAAACAAGTTGTTTTTTGTGCAGTTCTAATTATGTGTTGACGTTTGTGTCTATCTAAATATAGTTAATCATATACACTTGGAAAATTAGATGCCATTGCTGGGTCCTAAAGATCCTGTGAATGAGAATAAAAATGGATCTTGTCTTTTATCCTTCAAGCTATCCAGGGAATTATATAATGTTTGCCAGTTGTGCAACATTTCTTACTGGGCTGGAAAATCTAATATGCTGCTTGATTTAGCCTTTAATGATTAAAAATGCTCTTTGTGCTATGCCAACTTCTTGTACATTCATTATGGGTGAGGTTGCTTTTGTCTGCCAACAATTGTTTAATAACAGGCTTAAGGTGGCCAATTAGCAGAGGGGAAAAGCAGCAGCATGCTTTTGTAATGAACTGCAAGATAGTTCATGCAAGCTCTTGGCTTTTTGGAGTGTCCTTTTGAAGGTTCACCCTGTTCTTTCAAATTCAGAGAATGGATTCATATAACAGGTACTATTTAATGTTTCTGTAGGGAATCCAAAGAGAAGGGGGATTGTAGAGGAAAAAGAGGATAGACTGCAAAAACTGAGGAACTGTGGAAGTTGAACAAACACTTATCATTTTGTCTTTGTTGCAATTATGGAACACAACAGAGGAAAACCAACCTTGCACATCATTCATTAAGAATAAGAACAACTATTTTGTTCTGAATAAGATTATTGGTCAGGCCTTCTCTGGGTGATCTTGAGGCTACAGACACACACACACACACACAAATTACCCTCAGCCTTTGAATCCACAGGTACCATTCTCAAGAAAGGAAGGATAAATAGGTAGCAGATTCTCCACCTCACTCACTCGCCACATGTGAGCAAATAGCAAGCAAAAAGAAGCAGTAAGCAGAAAGAGGTTTCTAAGGCCAACAGGGATCCCCTTCCAAATATACTAGAATAGAATAGAATAGAATAGAATAACAATACAATACAATAACAGAGTTGGAAGGGACCTTTGAGGTTTTCTAGTCGAACCCCTTGCTCAGACAGGAAACCCTACACCACTTCAGACAAATGATTATTCAACATCTTCTTAAAAACTTTCAGTGTTGGAGCATTCACAACTCCTGGAGGCAAGTTGTTCCACTGATTAATTGTCCTCACTGTCAAGAAATTTTTCCTTAGTTTTAAGTTGCTTTTCTCCTTGATTAGTTTCCACCCTTTGCTTCTTATCCTATCCCCAGGTACTTTGGAGAATAGCTTGACTCCCCTCTTCTTTGTGGCAGCCCCTGAGATATTGGAAGACTGCTATCATGTCTCCCCTAGTCCTTCATTTGGACTCTTGGTATAAGCCCAGGGATTCCAGTTCTGAATATTGGCCTTAACAGTGAACCTATCCATCTATTTATCAATAGTCCTTGCTTACCAACCACTTATTCAGCTTTCTGTTCAAAGTTTTCATCATTGAAAAAGGAGATTTATGCCCAGTCCTTGAAGTTGCGTCCACCTCAGTATCCTCATGATCACATCATTATCATTTTGGTGCTTGGCAACTGGTGCTGATTTATAATGGGTGAAACATCCCACAGCCATCTGCAACCTTCACAGCTGGCTTCTAACAAGTAAAGTGTTGTATATTGTGTGTTGTGTGAGGGAGAAAGACGCAGGAGCCATGGATCAGAGAGTAAGATGTTTATTAGTAGGTGACAAGCGATTCAGAATGTGTTACAACTGTCACAGTATTTATACTCTCAGGTACCAACTGTCATTTAACTGTCATTACAACCACCAATCACAGGCTGTGCTTCGCCCGACCAATTAGAACGCAGCACAGGCTGTTGCTGGGCTATAACACTCCTTCCCCCCAGTTATTTGCATACGTGTATTTTATTTGCATTTTCCGTATTGTCAATTTGCGTGTTATTTGTTTGCATTTTTGTGTTATCTGTTTATTTATTTGCATTTTTGTGTTCATGTTCAACATTTACAAGTATTTGCATTTTTTGTTTTTGTTTTATGTTCAACATTTACAAACTCTTTTACAAACTCTCCTTCCCCCCAGTTATTTGGCACATTTTCATATTCACATTTGCATATTTACATTTGCATATTCATATTTGCATATTTAAATTTGCATATTCAAGCTCTGCGCATTCTCATAAATCATGGAGGCTGGAGAGCTTACATGGAGGGAAACTCAAAGAAGTCCTGTTGGTAACTTTTCTGTTGGGCTTTGTTCGATCGGCATGCAGGCAGGGTTCCGCTGTTGCTGGAAGGTTTAGCTGACAGGATTTCTGCTGACTTTTGCTGCAGAGAATGGTAGGCTTCTGAAACGGCTGTGGAGGCTTCTGTTAGAGAGCGGAGACCGGCCCTGGAAGCGGCTGAGTTGTTCCTGGCTCGTTAGGAAGGCAGCAGGCAAGCTTTTGAGTGGCCATAGTTGCTCCTTGGGAGGCAGGCAGCTTTGTAATGCATGTAGCAGGCTTCTGACAGGCTGGTAGTAGGCTGCTGGCTTTGGAGGAAGAGCAGGCTTGTTGGAAGCTGCTTCTTTGGAAACTGTATGAAGAGTCAGAGGCTTCTTAGGCAACAGTATCCGTGTATTGCAACACTAATGTTTGTAACAGTAGCAAACAATAGACTGGATAGACTCTAGAGTTGTGTCTGGTAGATCTTCGCAGCAGAGAGGCAGGCAGACAGGCAGCTTCAGCCACGGTTGAGCAAACGCGATTCGTAGCTCGTCCCTGAGCAGAGGCGACGGCTCCAGCCAAGGTTAAGCGTAGGTTGCCCGTCCCTGTGACTGATGGAGTCCGCGCCTGTGGATCTACTCAGGTTGGCTTGATCGGAGGCGAAACCTGAGGCAGTGGCAACTGCTGCTGCAGCTCTGACAGGTCTTCAAAGTATTTTCCGTTCGCGTTTGCTTGGTTGCGTTGCGAGTGGCTTAGTGTTCGTTGTTGTTTTCCAGGCTCTGCGGACTCACATTCAATCCCACCTTCGTCGCCAGTGTTGTATATTGTGTGTTGTGTGAGGGAGAAAGACGCAGGAGCCATGGATCAGAGAGTAAGATGTTTATTAGTAGGTGACAACCGATTCAGAATGTGTTACAACTGTCACAGTATTTATACTCTCAGGTACCAACTGTCATTTAACTGTCATTACAACCACCAATCACA
>NW_028261387.1:79897492-79899992 GCF_051295495.1 Thamnophis sirtalis
TCACTGGAGAAAGTTGAAACTAATTAATAATATTGGTATTATCTGCTAATAACCTAAGGAGATACCAGTTTTATTAGCTGGTTTCTCCTCATGGAGGGGTTGGCTCTAGTTTCTCAGCCCTGAGGTAAAAGCATGCTTCATTTCCTCAAAGAAACATGCTTCCACATTTTAGATTTTTAGATAATAAGTTTTTTGGGGCAGAATCTTAGTGAATTCTAGGTCAATTTAATTTCTGAGGACGGAACCATTCTTGCAATTGTCAGGACAGGAAAATTAAATAAGGAGAGTTGCATGTGTAATCAAAATAAGTTGACACAGATTAGTTACCTATTAATATTCTTTAAACTACCTCTCCCTCCTCCTGGTTGTATTAGTACTCAAGGCTGTTAGAAAGTGTTAAAACAACAGTGTCTTCTTTCCTCTTGCATATTCAAAATATACTTACAGGGCAAGGTTCTATTTTTGCTTTTTATTGCTTGAAGTAATTTACTCCAATGAAGAACTGGAGAAGCCTGTTCATATTTTATGGCTGAACCTAATAAAGCAGAGATAGCATCTAACCAATCTAACCAATCTCTCTAAAAAAAGCCCTGAATAATCCTGATTAATCCGGCTCAGGGTTGACTCAGCCTTCCATCCTTCCGAGGTGGGTAAAATGAGGACCCGGATTGTTGTTGGGGGCAATATGCTGACTCTGTAAACCGCTTAGAGAGGGCTGAAAGCCCTATGAAGCGGTATATAAGTCTAACTGCTATTGCTATTGCTATTGCTATTGCTATATTTGGCTGGGAAGCTACCAAGAAATACAAGATTTCCTGGATCTCAATGGGCAAGACTGAGAAATCAAAACCTAAATTCCAGAAAGAGAAACAGATATTGCTTTTGTGTTACTGCCAAGAAAATAACCAGCACTTGCCCATGAATTCAACAAGAACTATGTTTGACTTGAAAGAGGTGTTGTTATTTTCTTTTTATAAAATAACATGTATTATAACCTGTAATAATTTAGATATTTTAATTCTTCATGACTGATTTGGGTGCTCCTGGAGAATCAAATTATGCCCCCTCAGAGACAATCTTGTTCTTGTCACAGGGGAATTGATCCTAATGGCCACTGTGACCTGCTTACAAATTCCCAATATCCCTCAGTATTAACTTTCTACTTGCAAGTTCTACCTCAACCATGGAACTAAGTATGTCTCTTTGAATAACATAACAATATGTGCCCCTGAGGTAACCAAAATTAATGCTCAATAGCTCTTTAGTACATTAGGCATACAAAGCATCATGGGCATTCTATTAAACCAAGTTTAAAAAAACAAGCAAGTTTTGCTCAGGGAGTCATACAGCATCAACATCTGTTTTCATTTTCTGTAGTAAAGCACATTTTATTTCTGGAAAGAGCCAGTATTGTACAGTGGTAAAGATGCTGGCCTAGAAACCAGAAGATTGGGAGTTCTAGTCCCGCTTAGGAATGAAAGCTGGCTGGATGACTTTGAGTCAGTCACTCTCTCTTAGCCCACCTCATCCCAGAGGATTATTTTGGGGAAAACAGAAGGAGGAAAAAATACAGATTGTCCTCAACTTACAAAAAATTAGGTTGGTCACATGATTTGTGATTATGATGGGCAGGTTCTACTATGGTCATAACTTGAGGACTACCTGTATTATATATGTTTGCTGCCTTGGGTTATTTATAAAAATAATGAGGGCAAGATAAAAATCAACAAACTAACTAACTAACTAACTAACTAACTAACTAACTAACTAACTAACTAACTAAATTGACAACTGTGGAATTGGCCCCCTTCCTCCATGCATCCACATACCTGATCTTCTATTCAAGTTTAGTGAACCCAAATAAGTTGAATGTGATTTTGCAATTTATTATAATACTATAATCATGCTAACTATAATCTTGACAGATTTTGTTGCATCAGATCTCTGAATATGATTCTGTGCACTCAATACCCTGTTGCAATCCTTGGTGCTTTTGAAGGAGAGGGATACATTTTTATTACCATCTGTGCCAACTGACACAGCGCTTGAGAATAGTCGGTTTTTCCTCTGTTTCTCAGGAGGCAGCCTGGAAAATAAGAAAAAACATAAAAGGAATTTGAGTTCAGTTTCATAACAGTGTTTGAAAAGGATGACTTCCAAGTCTCATAGTCTGGAATTCATCATCAATAAACACTCTAAAGTCAAACACCACCCCCAGTCTCCATCCAAGCATTCTGTTGCAGGCCAGTCTTTTGAGATATGATCTTTCCGGTAATGCTCTATTACAGCATTGTTTGGCTAAAGTTGTTACAGGGAGAAAGAGGAAAGGAAGGATGCCTTGAAGATGCGTGATTCTGACGATGAATGGGTTGGCTTTGTGATCATTAGTCTTTTATCTCTCAGTCCAACTCCTGTAATCAAGAACAAATTGCCAGGGTTTTTCTTTGTATGAAAAATGTCGAAGTCCATTTATTGGAAGGGGAGTGAGTTCCCATAAGTT